>NC_091987.1:16955752-17173252 GCF_044704955.1 Pristiophorus japonicus
CCCCTCTGCCATTCAATGAGATAATGGCTGATCTACCTCAACTCCATTTTCCTGCACTATCCCCATATCACTTGATCCCTGAATATCCAACAACCTATCCATCTCTGTCTTTAATATACTCAAAGACTGAGCCTCCACAGCCCTTTTGGGCAGAGAATTCCAGAGATTCACCACCCTCTGAGTGAAGAAGTTTCTCCTCGACTCCATGCTAAATGGCCGACCCCTTATTCTGAGACTGTGACCCCTGGTTCGAGACTCCCCAGTCGTACCGATGAAATAGGCAGAGGGGAAAACTGGGCAGCCCTGCGCAGGGAGATTGGAGGCTGAACATGAAAGGAGTCACCCAGCAGATAATGTCCTGCCATTGCCTCGTTCATCATGCTTTATCTAACATTTAGATGTCATTCATACATTGCTGATGGGCAGAGAAAGCTGAAATGCTAACTGTACTTTCTATAGATTTAATTATTCATTAATATATAAGAAAGGAGCGTACCAAGGGATGGAGGCGCCCAGAGTGAAGGCAATTAACCAGCTCAGTGAAACTGACAGCACGAATCTGAGCGGATTCTGTGTTACAGAATGTAATTAATGTACCGGATTGTTTGTAGATTCTTTGAAACAAATGCAATTAACTAGCGGGCCAAAAAACCCGACACGGAAACGACATAATTTATGCTGTTTTTTCACTGATCGCCTTTTTCTTGGTTGGATAGGCGCCACCTTTATGTAAAGTTACAATATGGGACGCAAAGGAGCAACAAAGCCTTTCTGTACTGCCTTTTCCCCATCTCCCCTTCCCAATTGCTCCCCCCCGACAGCACCATCTCATCCCTGCCGCCTTCCCACCAAACAATCAGAATGATTTCTTCCTTCCGACAGTAGTCTGGACAAGCTTTTGTTTCAAAACACCTAATTACTGAGTAACATCTGGACCAGAGCTCGATTACTGCAAACAGCTGTACATTGTTCCTGCCCCCCGCCCCCTGTGGGACGTCAGCTGTGACTCAGGGATAGCACCCTCCCGCCTCTCCGTCAGATGGTTGTGCCTTCCAGTCCCACTCTAGCGCATAATCTAGTCTCACGTTCCCGGTGTCAGTGCTGAGGGAGTGCCGCACTGTCGGAGGTACCGCCTTTCGGATGAGACGTTAAACCGAGGCTCCTCTCTCTCTCAGGTGAATGTAAAAGATCCCACAGCCACTATTTCAAAGAAGAGCACTGAGTTATCCCCAGTGTTCTGACCAATATTTATCCCTCAATCAACATCACCAAAACAGATTACCTGGTCATTATCACATTGCTGTTTGTGGGAGCTTGCTGTGCACAAATTGGCTGCTGTGTTTCCTACATCATCATCATAGGCGGTCCCTCGAAATGAGGATGACTTGCTTCCACGCCGAAAAGGATGAGTTCACAGGTGTTTCAATGACGGAGCTAATATTTCAGGTCCCGAACTACATATGCGTTTCCTACATTACAATAATGACTACACTCCAAAAATACTTTATTGATTGTAAAGCATTTTGTGACGTCCGGTGGTTGTGAAAGGCGCTATCGAAATGCAAGTCTTTTTTTTATAGCTAGGCCAAGATTGAATAAAGGGAGCTGTCATGAAATTCCTTTGTATATAATGCAATTGAATCAGCTGCCAATGGATTCTCTTGAAGTACTGTTACTTTCCTCAGGCATTGATGGTGCTTTCAGTCCCTGATTCCAAAGTACAGCTATTTATATAAGAAATTACAGTATTGAGCACAAAATGGAAATTTCTCTCCCCTCTCTTCCACTTCCTCTCTCCTCCCCACACCACCCTCTTCTCTCCTTTCCTCCCCTCCCCTGCTCTCCCCACCTCTCCACTCCCTTCCCCTCCCCAATCCTTGCCCCTCTCCAACCCTATCCTCCCCACTCCTCCAATCACGCCGCACTTCTTCTCCCCTCCCCCCCATCCACCCCTCTTCTCCGCTTACCCCACCCACCCCTCTTCTCCCCTCCCTTCTCCACCCATCTCCTCTCCACTCCGCACCACTGTGACCCTACAGATGCCAGCCAGTCTCACCTCCTGGCCAATGAGTGTCTGCAGACTGTTGGCCATGGTGACCATCACAATGGAGGGAAGTGCTGTGTTTTTTTCATATTCACTCTCGGGATGTGGGCGTCGCTGGCAATGCCAGTATTTATTCCCTAGCTGTCCTTGAGAAGGTGCGACGGGACTTTATCTGAACCCCTGCAGTCCGTGTGATGAAGGTGCTCCCACGTCACATCCATAGGTGACTCTTTCTCTGTCTCTCACTCACACGCACACAACACACACACACACACTCATAGACTCACTCACACACACATTCACACAGACACACACACACAGACGCACACACACACTCACATGCACACACACACATACACTCACACACACACACATATACACACACAGAATCTCTCATACACAAAGACACATTCACACCTAGACACACACACGCGCACACACACACACACACACACATAACATATATACCCCCCCCACACAGACACACATATACACACATATACACACACGTACACAAATACACAGTCACATACGCACAAACACACACACACACATTCACATGCACACACACGTGTATACTCACACATACACAATCACACACACACACACTTACACTCACACACAGACACACTAACACATATAACCCCCCCCACACACACACAAATACACAGACACATACGCACAAACACATACACACACATATGCACACAGGCACACTCACATGCACACACACGTGTATACTCACACATACACAATCACACACACACACACTTGCACTCACACACAGACACACTAACACATATAACCCCCACCCACACACACACATATACACACACATACACAAAGAAATGCGGACACACACAGAGACACATATAAACAGGGGAAATATACGCACATAGACACACACATACACAAATACACAGACACATACGCACAAACATACACACACACAAAGTTACACACATGCACACACATACACACACACATACACATTCACACAGACACACACGTACATAGACACAGACACAAATACACAAACACTACCAGACACTCAGTCACTCACTCATACACACACACACACAAACACGCACATACTCACCCACTCACTCACTCATACACACATACACACACAAACATACACACATACACAAATACAACACACACACACACAAACACTCGCACACTCATACACACACACACCCACACACATTGATATACACACACACACAAATCATCATCATAGGCACTCCCTCGTATCGAGGATGACTTGCTTCCACGCCAAAAAGGGATGAGTTCACAGGTGTTTCAATGAAGGACCTAATATTCCAGGCCCCGAACTACATCCTGAAGGGTGGAAGATGCCTGTGCGTGGATTTTTTTAACGTGTGGTGACCGTTGCTCACCAGCCACCACACGGGCTCGACAGAACTAGGTCTTGGTCCAGTAGCAAGGATTAACCAAGATGACTGGAGACCTGCTCTGCTGCACAGACCTAGCGCGCACACATATCGCAGTGTAGGCTGGCCTCTGCTGTCTGTGGGCCCGCGCCTCTTCTGGGCCCCGAACGCACGCCTCCCCTGGGCTCCGGTCACTTCCATCGACAAACTCTTGCCGTTCCTTCACCCCTCCTGCTGTGCCTGCCCACACACACGATGCATGCATTCATTCACTCACACGCACACACTCATATACAAACATACACACACACGCACGCACATGTATATACACATACACAAATCCCCACAGACACACACAGACTCACACACACAGACTCTCACACACACACACACACAAATACGCACACACACATACATATGCATACTCACACACTTGTTCACACACTCGTACACACACACACATACACAGACTCACTCACTCACATACACACATATACCCACACACACACATACACAAACACAGACTCACTCACACACGCACCTACACACAAACTCACTCTCACACACACACACACACACACATGCACATACAAACACACACATATATGTATACACAAATACACACACACATGTACACACACACACACACACACACATAAACACACTAACATATACACACATACATATACACACACACAAATACACATACCCAGACACATACACATACACACACACACACACATACACAGCTACATGTACGCACACAAACATACACTCGTACACACACACACACACACACAATACACACACACATAGACACATGTGCTCACACTCACACTCGCACACTCGTGCACACACATACAGACACATACACACATACTCGACTCACTCGCACGGACACACACACACAAATACACATATACACACACACAAACACACACACACAAATCATCATCATAGGCGGTCCCGCGTATCGAGGATGACTTGCTTCCACGCCAAAAAGGGATGAGTTCATAGGTGTTCCAATGAAGGACCTAATATTCCAGGTCCCGAACTATATGTTGAAGGGTGGAAGATGCCTGTGTGTGGATTTTTTTAACGTGTGGTGGCCGTTACACACCAGCCACCACACGGGCTTGACAGAGCTAGGTCTTGGTCCAGTGGCAAGGATTAACCAGGACGACTGGAGACCTGCTCTGCTGCACGGACCTAGTGCGCACTCATATCGCAGTGTGGGCTGGCCCGTGCTGCCCCTAGGCCCTTGTCTCTTCTGGCCCTGAACTTATGCCTCCCCTGGGCCCCGGTCACTTCCATCGACAAACTCTTGCTGCTCCTTCGCCCCTCCTGCTATGCATGCCCGCACACACACACACACACACACACACACACACACATGTACGTACGCATTCATTCACTCACACGCACACTCATATACAAACACACACACACACACACATGTATATACACACACACAAATACCCACAGACACACACACATACATACATATACACACATACAAATACACACACACACATACAGTTACATACACACACACACACTCGTTCACACACACACATATGCACTCACACAAATACACACACACATACACTCACACACACACACGCTCACGCAGACACATGCACAAATATACAAACACAATCATATACTCACACTCACTCACACACACACATACCCAGACTCACTCACTCACTCACATACATACCCACACACACACACACGCATACATACACAAATACAGACTCACACACATGCACACACACACACACACACATAAACATACATATACATGCATAAATACAATACACACACAAACGCACACAGACTCGCACACACACACACACAGACTCGCACACATTCACACACTCACACACAAACTCACTCATTCACTCAAACGTGCACACTCATACACACACATACACACACAACGCACACACACATACACACACACAAACATATACACATGGACACACACAGGCACAGTCACACACACAGACACACACGCACACTCACATACACGCACACACACAGTCACACATGTGCTCACACACACCCATACCCACAAACACATACACACACACGCACATAGACACATACACAAACACACACACACATGCACACATGCATACACACACATACACAGACACTCACACACACATACACACTCACATACACACATACACATACACACACATACATATACACAGACACTCTCATACACACACACACATGTGCTCACACACACACATACACAAACACACACAAATACACACACACACCCACGCACACACACACACATATACGCATCATCATCACAGGCAGTCCCTCGAAATCGCGGAAGACTTGCTTCCATTCTAAAAGAGAGTTCTCAGACGACTGAACAGTCCAATACGGGAATTACAGTCTCTGTTGCAGGTGGGACAGACAGTGATTGAGGGAAAGGGAGGGTGGGACTGGTTTGCCGCACGGTCTTTCCGCTGCCTGCGCTTGATTTCTGCACGCTCTCGGCGACGAGACTCGAGGTGCTCAGCGCCCTCCCCGGATGCTCTTCCTCCACTTAGGACGGTCTTTGGCCAGGGATTCCCGGTGTCGGTGGGGATGTTGCATTTTTATCAGGGAGGCTTTGAGGGTGTCCTTGAAACGTTTCCTCTGCCCACCTGGGGATCGCTTGCCGTGTAGGAGTTCAGAGTAGAGCGCTTGCTTTGGGAGTCTCGTGTCGGGCATGCGAACAATGTGGCCCACCCAATGGAACTGGTCGACTCCCCACTCGACTCAGCTGCTACACCCGATCCTCGATGGCGTCCGATGAGCCTCCGACCAGCTTCGCCCTCACGTTTGGGCCTTCCTCCCTCCGACGATGTCCTGGCCTTCCTTCCTTCCTCTGGCATCGTTCTGCAACCCCCCACCCCCTTCCCCCCCCCCCGGCCGCTGGCCCCACTCAACTGCAGAACCCCAGGCGAGCACGTGATGTGCACATTGGCGGCGACCATTCTGACCTCTCTGACCTCCCTGACCTCCTCCTTCCACAACGTGGCACTTTGGCCATCCCAATGCCTGCCTCAGTCAGGAGCTTCAAGCCTCCGCTCTCCACTCCCCCTCTTCACGTCTCAGTTTTCTCACCATCTCACCGAAGGGCGCTGCTCAGCACTGTAGGCACCTAGGCCCATACAGCAGTGCCTGGTCTCCAGTTGTCTTGGACCTCCTTGCCACTAGGTCAAGACAATGCTCGGTTAAGTCTGTTAACCGCACGTTAAAAGAACTCATGCACAGGCATATTCCACCCACACACAGACACATATACACACACATGCACACACTCACTCTCACTCTCTCTCACACACACACACTCACACACACACACACACACTCACACACACACTCACACACACACATAATCTCACACACACACAATCTCACACACCCACATGCACACATTCACTCTCACTCTCTCTCACACAATCTCACACACACACACTCACACACACACACAATCTCACAATCTCACACAATCTCACACACACACACACACACACACACACACATACATCTGTAGATAGTGATCAGGAGCAGGAACTCCATTCGATTGCCTCCCTCCCATGCCCAGGTGCATGTGATCAGTTAGTGCATCGATTGTTGCTCTCCCTCAGATTAGCGAACCTGGGAACGACACGTTGTGGGGGCTTGAAGCACACTCACCGATGCTGGGGAAGTGAGAATACGTTCCAACTTAGAAAGAACTTACATTTCTAGAGCGCCTTTCACGACCTCAGGGCCTCCCAAAGCACTTTGCAGCCAATGAAGTAATTTTGAAGTATAGTTACTGTTGTAATGTGGAAAACGTGGCAGCGAATTTGTGCACAACAAGCTCCCACACACAGCATTGTGATAATGACCAGGTCATCTGTTTTTATCGATGTTGGTTGAGGAATAAATATTCACCCAGGACGCTGGGGTGAACTCCCAGGCTCTTCTAGCGTGGGATCTTTTACGTCCACCCGAGAGTGGGGCCTTGGTTTAACGTCTCAACTGAAAGCCGGCCCCTCCGACAGTGCAGCCCTCCCTCAGTACTGCCCCTCCGACAGTACAGCGCTCTCTCAGTACTGCCCCTCCGACACTGCAACGCTCTCTCAGTACTGCCCCTCCGACACTGCAGCGCTCTCTCAGTACTGCCCCTCCGACACTGCAGCGCTCTCTCAGTACTGCCCCTCCGACAGTACAGCGCTCTCTCAGTACTGCCCCTCCGACACTGCAGCGCTCTCTCAGTACTGCCCCTCCGACAGTGCAGCCCTCCCTCAGTACTGACCCTCCGACAGTGCGGCACTCCCTCAGTACTGCCCCTCCGACAGTGCGGCGCTCTCTCAGTACTGCCCCTCCGACACTGCAGCGCTCTCTCAGTACTGCCCCTCCGACAGTGCAGCCCTCCCTCAGTACTGCCCCTCCGACAGTACAGCGCTCCTTCAGTACTGCCCCTCCGACAGTACAGCGCTCCCTCAGTACTGCCCCTCCGACAGTGCGGCGCTCCCTTAGCAAGGCAGTGGGAGTGTCAGCCTGGATTTTTGTGCTCAAGTCTCTGGAGTGGGGCTTGAACCCATGACCTCCTGTCTGGGAGGCGAGGGTGCTGCCCACTGAGCCACGGCTGACACCATTGAATCTGGGTCGGACTGCCAGTGAGTAAAAGGCACAAGGCAGAATCTTCCAAATTGAGGCAGCGGTTTGAAACTTGTAAAAGCCGATTGAAAAGAGGCCCAGCCTGATCAGGATCATTGAAGTGTCCGTGGTTCCTGCTCCAACACAGAATTGATTTATTCAAAGATGACATTTCAACTAGAGAAAAATAATCCATATTATTTCATTGTTAGACAGAAATTGATCTCTGATCGTATCAGAGTTAAGCTCGAAGGTGGAAAAATAAATATTTCAACCTCTCATTCAGTGATTTTTTAATAGTGCAGTTTGTGCAAGAATAGGTCTAAGGTTGATTGTTGTCTGAAATGTTTTAATTTATTCTGTAAAACAGCAGACACGCTGTACAGCATGAGCCCTACTTCATTCCATACCGTCTCTGTTCTCAGTGCTGCCTGCTCATGGAACACCTAGATCTATATATAGGAACAGGAGTAGGCCAGTCAGCCCCTCGAGCCTGTTCCGCCATTCAATTAGATAACGGCTGATCTGTATCTTAACTCCATCTGTCCGCCTTGGTTCCGTAACCCTTAATACCTTTGCCTAACAAAAATCTATCGATGTCAGTTTTGATATTTTGGGGCTGGAATTGACACTCGCGATAAGGCCTCTGACCCCCCTGAATCTGCACCGCACCCCCATTTACCCGCCTTTTCTCCATGTCCCTCGATACCTTTACCTGGCAAAATTCTCAATCGATGTCAATCTTGAAAATTTCAAATGGCCCCCAGCATCTAATGGGGCAATGAGGAGAGCCAGGTGACCGACCCTACAGGTCAGGCCACTGACATGGGAAAGAACCTTGGGTTATCAGTGGCCGCCAGCAGTGATCGAGAGCGGACTTTATAAAGATATGAGAGAGTAAACGTTATACTAAAGGGCACAACCGTAACGTTTGCTCTCAGCTGTGGCTCAGTGGGCAGCACCCTCGCCTCTGAGGTAGGAGGTTGTGGGTTCATAGTCCCACTCCAGGAACTTGAGCACTTAAATCTAGGCTGACACTCCCAGTGCAGTGCTGAGGGAGTGCCGCACTGTCGGAGGTGCCGTCTTTCAGATGAGACGTTAAACCGAGGCCCCGTCTGCTCTCTCAGGTGGGCGTAAAAGATCCCTTCGCTCTCTTTCAAAGAAGAACAGGGGAGTTCTCCCCGATGTCCTGGGGCCAATATTTATCCCTCAATCAACATAACAAAAAACATTATCTGGTCATTATCGCATTGTTGTTTGTGGGAGCTTGCTGCGTGCAAATTTGGCTGCCGCGTTTCCCACATTACAACAGTGACTGCACTTTAAAAGATCTTCATTGGCTGTAAAGCGTTTTGAGATGTCCGATGGTTGTGAAAGGCGCTATATAAATGCAAGTCTTTCTTTCTTTACCACTACTTCGTACGGCTGATGTGGATGTAGAGCAACGACTATAATAACTCGGTGGTTAAGCCAGATAATTGGAGCAGGAGTAGCAGAGAGTAGGAGGATCGTTATTCCAACGCCTATCCAGCGTGTTGTTTGGCCCGAAAGAGGGTCATTTTGATGACTTAAGTTGTTGCTCTGAAGACTGGGAGATTGTTGACCCATGTTCGGTCAGCGGGTCGATGGCATTAGTCGTGATTTAGCACTGAACGGAGTGGCCCGCATGTGGGCTGCCACCTTCCTCTGCATTACTTCAGCAAGGCCAGGGGACACAGAGTCAAAGTGGGGTAATCCGGGCCTGACATCACAAAGAGTTCCTTCACAAGGAGAGTGAGCGGAACACGGATCGGAATGCCAGGGAGGGAGGGGGAAAACAAAAAACAAACATCTCATCTCATCCAAAGTGGCCTACCCCTTATCCTAAGACTATGTTCCCTGGTTCTGGTCTTCCCCAACATCGGGAACATTCTTCCTGCATCTAACCTGTGCAGTCCCGTCAGAATTTTATATGTTTCTATGAGATCCCCTCTCATCCTTCTAAACTCCAGTGAATACAGGCCCAGTCGATCCAGTCTCTCCTCATATGTCAGTCCTGCCATCCCGGGAATCAGTCTGGTGAACCTTCGCTGCACTCCCTCAATAGCAAGAATGTCCTTCCTCAGATTAGGAGACCAAAACTGAACACAATATTCCAGGTGAGGCCTCACTAAGGCTCTGTACAACTGCAGTAAGACCTCCCTGCTCCTATACTTAAATCCCCTAGCTATGAAGGCCAACATACCATTTGCCTTCCTCACCGCCTGCTGTACCTGCATGCCAACTTTCAATGACTCATGTACCATGACACCCAGGTCTCGTTGCACCTCCCCTTTTCCTAATCTGCCGCCATTCAGATAATATTCTGCCTTTATGTTTTTGCCACCAAAGTGGATAACCTCACATTTATCCACATTATACTGCATCTGCCATGCATTTGCCCACTCGCCTAACCTGTCCAAGTCACCCTGCAGCCTTTTAGCATCCTCCTCACAGCTCACACTGCCACCCAGCTTAGTGCCATCCGCAAACTTGGAGATATTACACTCAATTCCTTCATCTAAATCATTAATGTATATTGTAAATAGCTGGGCCCTGCGGCACCCCATTCGTCACTGCCTGCCATTCTGAACATGAGTTTAAATCCTTCTATGGTAATGTGAGAATCCAAATTCAGTTTGGAAATGAAGTATGGTGAGAGGAGGCTTGTGTTGAGCATAAGAACCTAAGAAATAGGAGCTGGTGTAGGCCATAAGACCCTTTGAGCCTGCTCCACCAGTCAATAAGATCACGGCTGATCATCGACTTCAATTCCACATTCCCGTCTGATCCCCATATCCCTTGATTCTCCTTGATCCCCAAAAATCTATTGATCCCAGTCTCGAATATACTCAACGACTGAGCCTCCACAGCCCTCTGGGGCAGAGAATTCCAAAGATTCACCATCCTCTGAGTGAAGAAATTTCTCCTCATCCCAGTCCTAAATGGCCAACCCCTTACCTGAGACTGTGACCCTGGTTCTAGAATCTCCAGCCCGGGGGAAACATCCGCCCTGCATCTACCCTGTCAATCCCCCTCTTAAAAATGTGTTCGTTTCAATGAGATCACCCCTCATTCTTCTAAACACCGGCACACAGCAGTTGGGCAAATGGCCTGTTTCTGTGCTGTAATCTCTATGTAATTCTCTGTATTTGAAAAAAAACATTTGTCAAGTGGAGACTACAGTAAATCAGGCAATTTTTATTCACGAGCCTACAATTCAGAGCTCTCTTCCGTCACCAAAACAAACTCATCGTGAAGGTTACTTTCATGTTTAATGCAAAGTGACACAGAAATGGACAGGCATGAAATTAAAGACAGGCGAATGTTTTATTGAGGCCATTTCTCTGAGAAAGGCACGAGGTTCCTCTCCTGCGGCCTCAGCCCCCGGTGTAGGCGGGGACTTTATAGGGTGGGGAGGTCCGCTGATGTTGAGCCTGGGGATCGCTGGGTGCAGACTGCTCACGCACCGACTGGTGCTGCCCGCGCCGAGACACCATTTCACTGCGGGAGACTCTCAAACGTTTGTCTTTTACTGTTCTGTTGCTCCAACCTTTTTTTAATTATAAATTGGGAGGTTGGGTGAAGGGTCATAGTACACGACCCTCCCCCCACTGAGGTTAAAAGAAAAGACAGGTGAGAAAGAACGTTGCATTTCTATCGCGCCTAACACGACCATAGGACATCCCAAAGCTCTTTGTAACCCATGCGGTGGTTAGTAGTCGCTGTTGTAGTGTGGGACACGTCAAATTGTGCACAGCAAGCTCCCACACAGCAATGCGATAATGATCTGATTTAGTGATGCAGGCTGAGAGATCAATATTTGCCAGGACCAACATTCCCTATGAGCTGCACCTTTGTCGCTAGCATTCGTGCTGTGATTGGGCCGTGCAGCCCCTTAAAGGTGCCATGTTCCCATCCAAATAATTAGGGGGAATATCGGCCAGGACACCGGGGAAAACTCTCCTGCTCTTCAAAATAGTGCCATGGGACTTTCTGACTTTCTTTCTTGATTCCTTCCTCTCTTCTCTTCCCTTGTCTTCCCTTCCCTTGTCTTCCCTTCCCTTCCCTTTTCTTCCCTTCCCTCTTTCTCGAAGCCCTGCTGGGGACTCCAACCAATCTGGTCACTGAGTACCTGAGCGATGCTTGGCAGCAAGGTTCCAGTTTCGACCTCCAGACTCTGCTGAATCAGCTGAACTCAACCACGGCATCGCCTGAAGAGTTACAGTTGGCCTCAGCACCCCTGGTTTAGGGAGCAGCTAAAAGAAAAAGAGGCCGGGGTACTGCTCCTGATTTTCTGTCCAATGAACCTCTGCTTGGAAAGTTCCTTGGGCGACGACCGGATTGGGATCAGTCACTGCGATCCCCCCCATGGTCAATTAGCCAGTCACCGTCTAGGCTCACACATCAAGAATGGTCACTTGGGTGGGCGGGCGGAGGGGGGAACAATGCCATCTTCAGGAGAAAAAGGACGAATATTATTTGGAACAACAACATCAATTTCATAATCATGAGGGGTCTGGACAGAGTAGATAGAGAGAAACTGCTCCCATTGGCAGAAGGGTCGTGAACCAGAGGACACAGATTTAAGGTGATTGGCAGAAGAACCAAAGGCAACATGAGGAAAAACCTTTTTACGCAGCGAGTGGTTAGGATCTGGAATGCGCTGCCTGAGAGGGTGAAGGAGGCAGTCTCAATCGTGGCTTTCAAAAGGGCAAGTATCTGAAGGAAAGAAAATTGTAGGGCTGTGGGGAACGGGCAGGAGAGTGGAACTAGCTGAGAGCCGGCACGGGCTCGATGGGCCGAATGGCCTCCGTCTGTGCTGTTATGATTCTATGATTCTATACCTGCTATTTATACAGCGTCTTTAACTTAGTAAAACGTCCCAAGGTGCTTCAAACACGATTTGACACTGAGCCATGTAAGGAGATATTAGGCCAGGTGACCGAAAGCTTGGCCAAAGAGGTAGGTTTTAAGGAGTGTCTTAAAGGAGGAGAGAGAGGCGGAGAGATTTCGGTTGGGAGTTCCAGAGCTTGGGGCCCAGGCAGCTGAAGGCACGGCCACCAATGATGAGGTGATGGAAATCGGGGGGATGCGCAAGAGGGCAGAATTGGAGCGCAGAGATCTGGTGGTGGGGGGGGGGGGGGGGGGGCGCTGGAGGAGGTTACGGAGATAGGGAGGGGCGAGGAGGCCGTGGAGAGATTTGAGGGTGAGAATTTTATATTGGAGGTGTGGTTGCACCGGAAGCCATTCTAGGCCGGCGAGCACAGGGGGTTAGATCGGTGATGACCCTCTCTTGGTCTGGCCTGCAACGTGCAAAATAGCTCCGACAGCTTGGAGCATTATCGGAGCACGGGAGATGTTGGAAATAGTTCTACATTCGCCGCAAGTGGAGGGCGTTGGCCTCTGTTTGCTGCCAACATCTGTCAATGCGCCGAACATTCATCACTGGAGCAAGACAGCACCCTCCTTCCCCTGGGAGTACTTCCACAAAAAGTGTTAAAGAGTTCGGATTACTTTAGAGGAGCTGCTTAATGACACGTCGCCCGGCAATCAGCCCACGCTGGCGCTGTCATTAACTTGCCCCGGATACAGTGCTGTCACTTTAATTTGCGTCTTGACATCCTGAAACTGATGAGAGAAGGATCGCTGGACTAAACTAATGCGTTGTTCTGTCCTTCACTGACATAGCACCATTGTTAATAACTGTTTCAGTCCCTTTGATGTGGTGTTATAAATCAGCTCAATCTGTACTAATACGCCGCACACTCGCAAGTCAGATGCTAATTTTATGCACAATCTTTTCACACTTTTTTCTCAATCCCAATTTCTAAGGAACGCCCCCCCCACCCCCCGGCCCTCTCCTGACTCTTGCTGGGGTATAGATCGACAGATCCCAAGTTCCACGACATGCCGAGGACCAGTCTTCATGTCTGTCCCTGTGAGTGTTGGTAGGCTATTCACCCACAGGGTACCTCACTATTAAAGCCCAATCCCCGCCCTCCCTTCCGTCCCCCACCCTCCATCCAAATGTGCGCTTTCTTGCCGGGGTCAGTCAGGACTACCTCTGATGGGAGAGATAGAGAAAGAAAGAGAGAGAGAAAGAAAGTTAGAGAGAGAAAGGGACACAAACAAAAACTAATATTTCTATTAACCTCAAATCGCTGGAGAATATCACCAGCGCTGCCTCCGCAAGATCCTGCAAATCCACTGGGAGGACAGACGCACCAACATCAGTGTCCTCGCTCAGGCCAACATTGCCAGCATCGAAACACTGACCACACTCAACCAGCTCCATTGGGCGGGCCACATTGTCCGCATGCCCGACACAAAACTCCCAAAGCAAGCGCTCTACTCGGAACTCCTACACGGCAAGCGAGCCCCAGGTGGGCAGAGGAAACATTTCAAGGGCACCCTCAAAGCTTCCTTGCTAAAGTGCAACAACCTCACTGACACCTGGTAGTCCCGGGCCAAAGACTGCCCTAAGTGGAGGAAGAGCATCCGGGAGGGCGCTGAGCACCTCGAGTCTCATCGCCGAGAGCATGCAGAAAGCAAGCACAGGCAGCGGAAGGAGCGTGTGGCAAACCAGACTCCCCACCCACCCTTTCCTTCAACCACTCTCTGTCCCACCTGTGACAGAGACTGTAATTCACATCTTGGACTGTTCAATCATCTGAGAACTCACTTTTAGAGTGGAAGCAAGTCTTCCTCGATTCCGAGGGACTGCCTATGATGATGATGATGATTTCTATCGCATCTTTCACAACCTCAGGATGTTCCAATGCACTTTACAGCCAGTGAAGTACTTTTGAAGTGTAGTAATTGTTGTAATGTAGGAAACGCAGCAGCTAAATTGCACACTGCAAGCTCCCACACACAGCAATGTGATAATGACCAAATAATCTGTTTTTTTTAGTAATGTTGATTGAGGGATAAATATTGGCCAGGTCACTGGGGAGAACTCCCCTGCTCTTCTTCGAATAATGCCGTGGGATACTTTACATCTGCCTGAGCGGGCAGATGGGGCCTGGGTTTAACGTCTCATCTGAAAGGCAGCACCTCCGACAGTGCAGTACTCCTTCAGTACTGGCACTGGGAGTGTCAGCCGAGATTTCTGGGCTCAAGTCTCTGGAGTGGGACCTGTACCCACAACCTTCTGACTCAGAGGCGAGGATAAGGAGGGAAGAGGAGAGGGATGGGAGAGAGAGACAGAGAGAGAATCTCTGGATCACACAGGCCTGCCCCCATGATGTCTTGAATACAGTGCTTCTGTCTTTCTGTAAGTTGCAAGAGATGTTTGACTTGAACCTTTCCATAACACCAATTGGATCGGACATTTTCTTTGTCGTTCTGAGTTTAAATACTCGCAGTGGCTGAGTTCTTATAAAGTCGAGGAATTTCATTGGAGCAAACAGTACCCTCTTACCATTGTACCTTCGACTAAACAACAACAACTTGTATTTATATAGCACCTTTAATGCAGTGAAACATCCCAAGGCACTTCACAGCAGTGTTATGACAAAAAGTTTTACACCCAGCCACGTATGAAGAAATTAGGGCAGGTGACCAAAAGCTTGTCCAAAGAGGTAAGTTTTAAGGAGTGTCTTGAAGGAGGAAAGAGAGGTGGAGAGGTTTAGGCAGGGAATTCCAGAGCTGGGGGCCCAGGCAACAGAAGGCACGGCCACCAATGGTTGAGCGATTATAATCAGGGATGCTGAAGAAGGCAGAATCGGAGGAGTGCAGACATCTCGAGGGTTGTGGGGCTGGAGGAGATTACAGAGAAAGGGAGGGACAAGGCCATGGAGGGATTTGAAAACAAGGATGAGAATTTTGAAATTTAAGTGTTGCTTAACTGGGAGCCAATGTAGGTCAGCGAGCACAGGGGGTGATGGGTGAGCGGGACTTGATGCGCGTTAGGACACGGGGCAGCGAGCACAGGGGGTGATGGGTGAGCGGGACTTGGTGCACGTTAGGACACGGGGCAGCGAGCACAGGGGGTGATGGGTGAGCGGGACTCGGTGCGAGTTAGGACACGGGGCAGTGAGCACGGGGTGATGGGTGAACGGGACTCGGTGCGAGTTAGGACACGGGGCAGCGAGCACAGGGGGTGATGGGTGAGCGGGACTTGGTGCAAGTTAAAGACACACTCCTGCTTCCATCATCACCTCTGCTGAAACTGTAGTATTCCATTTGGACCCCATTAGATCAAATTGCACGAGATCCAGCCAGGGCATGTCAATGCACAACACCAAACGCTGCCTTCAGGGATTTCATCTCTTTTCTATCATTAGTGTCAAGTTATTTTTTTTTTTGGGAGGGGTTTGCGTGGCGTTGATTTATAACTTGGCTGGTGTTACTCTGCGGCTCATAGTCGTTGAAAGCTTTCTCATCCCTGAGTCACAAGGTTATGAGGTTCAATTAGGCTTTCAACTCGTAATCTGGGCTGGCACTCTGCTGTAGTGTCGAAAGAGTTGGTTGTGTTTTCGTGCTCTTCCCCTTTGGAGAAGAGCGTGATGTAATGGAAGGCTCCGCAGGCTGACAGGGTGGCAGTCTTGTTGTTTTAGATCGTAAAGCAGTGAAAAAAAGAACTTGCATTTCTATAGCGCCTTTCACATCCTCAGGACGCCAAACAGTGCTTTACAACCAATGAAGCACTTTTTGGAGTGCAGTCACTGTTGTAAGGTGGGAAACGCGGCAGCCAATTTGTGCACAGCAAGCTCCCGCAATGACCAGATAATCTGTTTTAGTGATGTGGGTTGAGGGATAAATATTGGCTCCAGGACACCGGGGATAACTCCCCCTGCTCTTCTCCGTAATAGTGGCCATGGGCACTTTCACATCCACCTGAGAGAGCAGACGGGGCCTCGGTTTAACATCTCATCCGAAAGGCGGTACCTCCGACAGTGCGGCGCTCCCTCAGTACTGCACTGGAGCGTCAGCCTAGATTTATGTGATCAAGTCTCTGGAGTGCGACTCGAACCCACAACCTTCTGACCCAGAGGCGAGAGAGAGAGAGAGAGAGTGCTACCCACTGAGCTACGGCTGATGCTGTGTGATGTAACGGAAGGATCCGCGGGCTGAGTAACAGTCTGAGAGGCCGTGACATGATGCTCCTTCCATGGATGTATTCATCTTTATCTCAGCTGATGGCGGGGTGGATCACTCCTATACTATACGGCGGGTGGGGTCTGACGGGCTCCCACCACCCATACGAAGAGGGGAGGAGGCCCCCCCACACTCAGAATATCCCAGAATTCGAAGCCTCCAAGCCTCCGCTCGCCGGGACTATCTGGAGTGGCGGTGGGAGGTGGGGGTGGGGGGGGGGCGTTCGAACACTGCACCTTCTGACTCGGAGGCCAAAGGATCACTATTTTGGAGGCAGATCTCTGTAGGTTGCACAGTCCGCCAGCTCAGGTGGATGGTAAAGATCTCGCTGCTCTTCTTCAAGATCTTAATCAGAACATAAGAACATAAGAAATAGGAACAGGAGTAGGCCATACAGCCCCTTGGGCCATTTAGTACGATCATGTCTGATCCGATCATGGACTCGGGTCCACTTCACTGCCCGTTCCCTATAACCTCTTATCGTTCAAGAAACTGTCTATTTCTGTCTTAAATTTATTCAATGTCCCAGCCTCCACAGCTCTCTGAGGCAGCGAATTCCACAGATTTACAACTCTCTGAGAGAAGAAATTCCTCCTCGTCTCTGTCTTAAATGGGCGGCCCCTTATTCTAAGATCGTGCCCTCTAGTTCTAGTCTCCCCCATCAGTGGAAACATCCTCTCTGCATCCACCTTGTCAAGCCCCCTCATAATCTTCTACATTTCGATAAGATCACCTCTCATTCTTCCGAATTCCAATGTGTAGAGGCCCAACCTACTCAACCTTTCCTCATAAGTCAACCCCCTTATCCCCGGAATCAACCTAGTGAACCTTCTCTGAACTGCCTCCAAAGCAAGTATATCCTTTCATAAATATAGAAACCAAAAATGCACGCGGTATTCCAGGTGTGGCCTCACCAATACCTTGTATAACTGTAGCAAGACTTCCCTGCTTTTATACTCCATCTCCTTTGCAATAAAGGCCAAGATTCCATTGGCCTTGATCACTTGCTGTACCTGCACAAGTATCCTATTTTCTTGAAGATCTACAGACTCTGCCACAGGTGGGAAAAGTGGTGGTTGGAGGGACGGGTGGGTGGGGTGCTTGGGTTGTCGTGCACTCTTTCCGCTGTTTGCGCTTGGCCTCCGTGTGCTCCCAGCGAAGAGATTTGAGGTGTTCAACGCCTTCTCCAATGCTTCTCCTCCAATTTGAGCGGCCTTGGGCCAGGGTCGCTGAGGAAGTTACGTTTTCTTAAGGAGATTTTGAGGACGTCCTTGAAGCGCTCACCTGCGGTGACATAGCTCAGAGTAGAGTGCTTGTTTCGGGAGTCTTGTATCAGGCATCATCATCATAGACAGTCCCTCGAATGCCAAAAAGGGATGAGTTCACAGGTGTTTCAATATTCCAGTCCTGAACTACATGTTGAAGGGTGGAAGATGCCTGTGCGTGGATTTTTTTAACGTGTGGTGGCCGTTGCTGCCCCTGGGCCATACAGACAATGTGGCCCCCTCAAAATGATGAGGGGTCTGGATAGAGTGAATAGGAAGGACCTATTCCCCTTAACAGAGGGGTCAGCAACCAGGGGGCAGATTTAAAGTAATTGGTAGAAGGATTAGAGGGGAGTTGAGGAGAACCTTTTTCACCCAGAGGATGGTGGGGATCTCGAGTACATTTAAAAAGTACTTGGCTGTGCACCTGAAGTGCCGTAACCTGCAGGGCGACGGACCTAGAGGTGGAAAGTGGAATTAGGCTGGATAGCTCTTGATCGGCCGGCGCCGACACGATGGGCCGAAATGGCCTCCTTCTGTGCCTTAGATTTCTATGATTCGGGTTTCCTTCTGATTTCTCGAAACCCGTACTGAAAAAGAAAACTAGCAGTATCCAACTGTTGCGTTGTGTTGGAGTTGTTGCGAGCTTTTGATTATTGCCAGTGATCTACCGACAGTCCTTCAGAATTCTGGAAGAGGACAGGACTTTGTTTCTTAATCGATACAAGCTCCCTCTGTCTGACTGTCTCAGTGATGCTCAGTTGCTAAGTGAGCAGGGCTGAGCAGACGCACTATGCGAAGGACTGTGGAGTGGAGAGAAGTGAGGGAGAGGCTTGGGGGGGGGGGGGGAAAGACCACAGCGTCAGCAATGAATCACCCGTTCAGTTAAAATGAACGTTTCTGTTTTTATTTCTCTCCTCCCCTCCCCTCTTCCCTCCTCTTCACTGTTGTTGAGTCCCCCTTTGTTTTTCGATCCTTGCTGTCAAGGCCCCCTTTCAAAACGTCCTGTGCCGTCTTTTCAGCGAGAAGGTCAGGCAACAGACTCCGCTCCGTGAGACAAAACATGGGTGGGACTGTTGTTCACAGAGCCAAATAACCAGCGATGTCAGGCTGGGGCTCAATCGGCCACTTTTCAAACCCAATGATTAATACCTTCTGTTCTTTAAGAGGGTGAAGTTCAGTGGGAAGAAACCACACGCTTGTTTGAGTCCGCCTCGCTGAAGGAATCCAGCATTGAGCGGTGTTTTATCTTCAACAAATTGCAGCCCGAGTCCTGAACGAAAGCAAGACGCAGGCCTCTCCGCTGGGAGTTGTGAATTGTCGGCCTCCCCCGAGTCCGAGCTCATATCCCAATTGTTGTGTGTTGCGCTTGTTCACTTTTCGGGAACTGTGCTGTTTGTGAAGCGGGTGCCGGGTTAGCCTGACTCGAGAGTTCGGGAACAGGGAGGAGGTCCATTGTAAGACCGATTCATTCAGGACCAACAATTCCCCGCTTTGATTCCTGGCCTGTGCTCAATCCGTGTGCTGCAGTTGGGAGAAGGGTGGGTGGGGGGGAAATCAGCAAGGGTTTGATATTCTGGGTAGGTGCACGTTTGTTGATGTCCGATGAGGAGACACACAAAGGCTTGGCTGTGAGAGTCCTTTGCAGACACACGGCTTACGGCAGCCTGGGCAGAGTGGCAGCATTCTTTGAGTCAGAAGGTCGTGGGTTCAAGTCCCACTCTAGAAACCCGAACCCACACTCCAGGCTGACACTCCCTGTGCGAGTACTGAGAGAGTGCCGCACTGCCGGAGGTGCCGCCTCTCGGATGAGATGATAAACCGAGGCCCCTGCCTCCCCTCGCAGGTGGACGAGAAAGTTCTGGCGGCCACTATTTAGAAGAAGAGCAGGGGAATTCTTGGCATTATCGTCAAACCTATGTCGCTAGAACAGATGATCTGGTCGCTATCTCGTTGCGGTTTGGGGCAGCTTGCTATGTGCATGTTGGCTGCCGCATATAACAGTGACTACACTTCAAAAAAAAGTACTTCATTGGCTGTGAAGCGCCTTGGGACGTCTCTCCCTTTCTTGGCTAAGACTTCCTGCCTCTGCCTCGGCCCACACATGCAGAAGGACCACATGGACGCTGCACTAAGGATCAGATGCTCTTCCTGAAACGCTACCCAGCTTGAGTCAGCAGCATGGAGTCAGAAGCCCAGTAAAGGGAGAAAATTTACAGTCGGAAAAAAAAATCTGTTGCCATAGCACAACTCCACAGAAACAAAGTTTGATCCCATCCAATAAAGTGTACGTTAGGGCCCGAGGGGGGCGAGGTGAATGATGACCTTCTGCTAGGCTTGCGATGGTGTGGAGCAGGCCACAGTTACACAGTGCCAAAAATAACTTTTAAACTTAGCAACATCTTCTCTTTTCAAAACTAGTTTCCTTAAAAGCTGGAGGTGTCCAAGAGCAATATTCCCATTGCTTGAAGTCGCCTCAGTCTCCACTTTCCTTCCGCCAAGTGAGGTACGGTCTACGATCCCATTGATCCTTTTCACCTCAGGCCAGCTAATCCCGCAGCTTTATCCTCCCACTCCCACTGCCTCCCCCAGCTCACCCTCCCTTCCTCATCTCATCCCCCATCACCCCAGCTCACCCTCCCTCCCCCAGCTCACTCTCTCTCCCTCATCTCATCCTCCCTCCCCCAGCTCACCCTCCCTCCCTCCCCCAGCTCATCCTCCCTCCCTCCCCCAGCTCATCCTCCCTCTCCCAGCTCACCCTCCCTTTCCCAGCTCACCCTCCCTCTCTCAGCTCACCCTCACTCCTCCAGCTCACCCTCCCTCCCTCAGCTCAACCTCCCTCCCCCAGCTCACCCACCCTCCCTCCCTCACTCACCCTCCCTCCCCCAGCTCACCCTCCCTCCCTCCTTCATGCCCATCTGTCCACTCCCACCCTTCACTCGACTGAGACCATCTACGCCTTGTTCCCTGACCTCTTCATTCCACCATTCATGGCTGCACTTTTGTGCACCCCATTCTGCCAAAATCCTTCCATCCCAAACACTCTCTCATCAAATGCTCCCATAGCAGTAACAGAGATAGATACAGAGTAAAGCTCCCTCTATATCTTCCCATCAAACACTCCCCGGGCCGGTACAGCACGGGTTAGATACAGAGTAAAGCTCCCTCTAGACTGTCCCATCAAACACTCCCAGGGCAGGCACAGCATGAGTTAGATACAGCGTAAAGCTCCCTCCACACTGTGCCATCAAACACTCCCAGGGCAGGTACAGCACGGGGTTAGATACAGAGTAAAGCTCCCTCTACACTGTCCCATCAAACACTCCCAGGGCAGGTACAGCACGGGGTTAGATACAGAGTAAAGCTCCCTCTACACTGTCCCATCAAACACTCCCAGGGCAGGTACAGCACGGGGTTAGATACAGAGTAAAGCTCCCTCTACACTGTCCCATCAAACAGTTCCAGGGCAGGTACAGCACGAGTTGGACACGGCTCTCTCTGTGTTGCAGAGTTCAGACAATACTGTATGGTTGCAGACAACCTGCATGATATAAATGAGTTTACAACACCGAGATGGGGGCAGCTTTTAGATTGCAAATATATCACAATCCTGTTTTCTGTCTTTACAAAAGGTCACAGTAGTTAAGAATGAATCTGGGATTTGAGCAGTGTTTCTGGAGTGTGTAAGATAATGGGATTTTTTTTGGCAGTCAAATGCCTCCAAATGTCAGCAGGCAGCTACCAGAAACAGAAGGATTTTCACTGATTTTATGTGCTGGCTTTAGCCTTTCCTTTAAGTTTCAACTGTGACCTATCTCACTTTGTTTCTCTGTCCCTTTCTATCTGTCTGTCCCTCTGTCTTGCTCCTTCTCTGTCTCTTTCTGCCTCTCCCTTTCCCTTTCTCCCCCTTCGCCTCTCCCCCTTTCTTTCTTTCTCATTCTCTCCCTCCTCTCTCCCTTTCTATCTGCTTCTCTGCCTGTCTCTATACCTCCCAACTCTCTCTCCCTCCTTTCTCTCTCTTGGCCACTCTGCTTCCCACTCTTTCTCCCTCTCTCCTCTTTCTTTCTCATGTTCATTAACACCTTGTGTTCTTTGCTTTAGTCAAAATTCACCCCCTGCTTCCCCAAAATCATTACAAGCTCATGTACAATAGATTTCTTTTTGTTATTTCCTCCCTTCCTCTCCAAACCGTGCTCAATCCTGTTGATTAGTTACGTGGGTTTCAGCATCCTTTTACACCATTCCCGAGGGGCCTTCTCTACACTTGAGCTTGAGTACTGAGCACCAGCAGATCATTGGATGATGAGAGGATTGCGACCCCACCCCGTCCCGCCCTTAACCTTAAGCGTCAGCTGTGGCTCAGTGGGTAGCACCTTGAGTCGGAAGGTCGTGGGTTCGAGTCCCACTCCAGAGACTTGAGCACATAAATCCAGGCTGACACTCCCAGTGCAATGCTGAGGGAGTACCACACTGTCGGAGGTGCCGTCTTTCAGATGAGACGATAAACTAGTTTCGATTGCCTGGATGAGTCGGCGAGGAATTTTCCCAGATTTTTCCCCCTAAATTGACCTGGGTTTTTACCTGGTTTTTGCCTCTCCCAGGAGATCACATGGCTCCGGTTGAGGTGGAGTGTCGAATGATTCAGTGTAAGCGGTGTCACAGTTGTGTGAGGCAGACTGGTTGGGCCGGGTGCTCTTTACCTTTCCGCCATTGTTGATTGTTCATAGGTTTATATGTAACCTTCAGGGCTGCTGACTGAGGGCCGTGTGGCTCTTTGTCGGCCGGCGTGGACACGTTGGGCCGAAATGGCCTCCTTCTGCGCTGTAAATTTCTATGTTTGTATGTAAACCCAGGCACTGTCTGCTCCTTCAGGTGGACGTAAAAGATCCCATGACACTATTTTGAAGATGAGCAGGGGAGTTCTCCCTGAGGTCCTGGGCCAATATTTATCCTTCAACCAACATCACTAAAACAGATTATCTGATCATTGACACACTGTTGTTTGTGGGAGCTTGCTGTGCGCTAATTGGCTGCTGCATTTCCTTCATTACAGCAGTGACTACACTCAAAAAAAAATGCGTCATTGGCTGCAAAGCCCTTTGGGACGTCCGGTGGTCACGAAAGGCGCTATAGAAATGCAAGTCTTTCTTTAACCCAATTCTTGACCCACCTGTGATCAGCCATGTCGATGCAGCCTTGGGCCAGAACTGGAGATCTCCTGGCCTGTATGGATCAGTGTCGTGTGGGCCAGGACGTCTAATGTCTAACCAACATAGTCATGGTTAGTGTCAAACACTAGATAACTCAGTCTTCATGCGCACTGTCCTATTATTACCAAAGCTCTCCACTATTGGGGTTTTTCTTCACCTCATGTCAGGGTCCATTGTATACGTAGGATTACATCGGATATACGGCACAGAAACAGGCCATTTGGCCCAACCAGTCCATGCCCGACGTTTATGCTCCACTTGAGCCTTCTCCCGTCTTTCCTCATCTAAATCTATCAGCGTAACCCTCTATTCCCTTCTCTTTCATATGCTTGTCTAGCTTCCCCTTAAATGCATCGATACTATTCGCCTCAACCACTCCCTGTGGAAGCGAGTTCCACATTCTCATCACTCTCTGGGTAAAGAAGTTTCTCCTGAATTCCCTATTGGATTTCTTGGTGACTATGTTATATTAATGGCCTCGAGTTATGCTCTTCCCCACAAGTGGAAACACTCTCTCCGTATCCACTCTATCAAAACCTTTCTTCATTTTAAAGACCGCTATTAGGTCACCCCTTAACCATTTTTTCAAGAGAAAAGTGACCCAGCCTGTTCCTCCTTTCCTGATATGTATCCGATCGCATTTCTGGTATAATCCTTGTAAATCTTCTCTGCACCCTCTCCAGTGCCTCTTAGCCTTCTTATAATATGGCGACCAGAACTGTACGCAGTGCTCCAAGTGTGGTCTAACCAAGGTTCGGTACAGGTTTAGCATAGACTAAACAACTCCATTGTCATTGTATCAGCGATGACCAGGACAGCAGAAGGCGAACTCGATGGACCTTGGTCTTCTTTCATCCAGTAAGTCCTATGTTGCTGTGCCTTGTCCAAAAAGTGTTGTGCCTGGAATAGTTTTAATTCGCAGCAGATTAAAAAAGATTAGTAAGCGGACCTTCCAAAATACAGGAAAACTCCTGTCAAAACATCCATTGTAAACACGAGTGAATCGAGAAGCAAAATGCATTTCTGTTCATTAGTGGAGATCTGGCATCTGGTTCATTGGGTCCGGCAACACCCCGAATCTAAAATTCTAATTCTTGTATTCAAATCCTTCAATGGTCTCACCCCTTCCGATCTCTGTAACCTCCTACAGCCTTACAACCTCCCAAGATCTCTGCGCTCCTCCAATTCTGCCTCTTGCGCATCCCTGATTTTAATCGCTCCAACATTGGTGGCCATGCCTTCAGTTGCCCGGGCCCCAAGCTTTGGAATTCCCTCCCTAAACCTCTCCGCCTCTCTATTTCTCCCTCCTCCTTTAAGACGCTCCTTAAAACGTACCTCTTTAACCAAGCTTTTGATCACCTGCCCAAATATCTCCTTATCTAGCTCGGGGTCTAACTATATTGATTGCACTCCTGTGAAGCACCTTGGGACGTTTTGCTATGTTAAAGGCGCTATATAAATGCAAACTGTTGTAGTGTCGCAAATAATGAAACGGGTTTCATTATTAAATCAGGGTCTGTTTAATGCTGGTCCAGTTGGTGGATGACTGTTGCGGGTCGCCATGGGGATGGACGTGTTGGGCGACCAATGGTGGGAGCTTGGGGTGGCATGACGACGGATCTGTCAGACAACCAATCACGGGGTTGTGGGGGATTGGGCAGTTGCAAGTGGGAGGTCATGTGATAAAACTTCGTAGACTATGTCCAACCAGAGATGGCCACCCAAGCTGGAACATTTTATGATTTTATATAGAAAACAATCCAAGTCATTGTTAGATAATGTGTTAAGCAATAATTTTCAGACCTCCATGGAGAGACCCAGGTTAGTTGTGCATTTCTGCTAGGCCACCTCATTGATGTCAGTGATGGAGAGTGTGTTGGAGCATCTCCATTCAGCCAGAATGGGCGGCCATGGCCAGACTTGTCAGCGAGCTTGTCAAAGAGCAGCCTTAACCCCTATATACCAAGCTGATCCCTGAACCCCAATATACCAAGCTATTTCCTGAGCCCCAATATACCAAGCTATTCCCTGAACCCCAATATACAAAACTATTCCCTGAGCCTCAATATAACAATATCTTTCCTGAACCCCAATATACCAAGCTATTCCTTGAACCCCAATATAACAATATATTCCCTGAACCCCAATATAACAATATATTTCCTGAACCCTAATATACCAAACTATTCCCTGAACCCCAATATACCAAACTATTCCCGAGTCCCAATATGCCAAACTCTTCCCCAAACTGCAATATATCAATCTATTCCCGGAACCCCAATATAACAAATGATTCCCTGAGCCCCAATATACCAAACTATTCCCTGAACCCCAATAGAACACGCTATTCCATGAACCCCAATAGAACATGCAATTCCCCGAGCCCCAATATACCAAGCTATTCCCTGAGCCCCAATATACCAAGCTATTCCCTGAGCCCCAATATACCAAACTATTCCCTGAACCCCAATATACAAAACTATTTCCTGGGCCCCAATATAACACGCATTTCCCTGGACCTCAATATACCACACTATTCACTGAACCCCAATATACAAAACTATTCCCTGAACCCCAATAGAACACGCTATTCCCTGAACCCCAATAGGACACGCTATTCCCTGAGCTCCAATATACCAAGCTATTCCCTGAACCCCAATATACTAAGCTATATCCTGAACCCCAATAGAACAAGCTATTTTTTGCACCCCAATATAGGAAACTATTGCCTGAATTGCCACGACTTCCCTTTGCCTTTAGGAAAGAATTAAACTGTCAGCCCAGTGCTGTGTGCTACAGAACGCGTGGAGTGAGTCACAGATTAGTAAACGATGGGCCCATCTCATAAACTTGGCTTGTATACCCTAAGTATCAAATCTTTAGTGGTGATCTAATTGAGCCGTTAAGAATGATTAAACGAGTTGATAGGGTAGATGGAGAGAAACTGTTTCTTCTGGTAGGTGAATCCAGAACAAGGGGACATAATGTTAAAATTAGAGCCAGGCCGTTCAGAGGTGAAATTACTTCTTCACACAGAGGGTAGTAGAGATTTGGAACTCTCTTCCCCAAAAGGCTGTGGATGCTGGGGGTCAGTTGAAATGTTCAAGACTAAAATTGATAGATCTTTGTTGGATAAGGGTGTCAAGGGGTTTGGATCAAAGATGGTTAGATGAAGTTTAGCTCCAAATCAATCATGATCCAATTGAATGGCGAAACAGGCTCGAGGGGCTGAATGGCCTCCTCCTGTCCCTACATTCCCCACGATCCCAGGCAAGTGAAGTTTCCTGGAACGTTGGGAGGGATAGAGGCGAGTGATGGAGAGATGGGAGAGGAGGAGAGAGGGAAAGGGAGAATGGGGGGAAGCGAAGGATAAGAGGAGAGATAAAGGGAGGAAGGGGAGAGAGACAGAGAAAGAGGAGGGAAGGTGGAGAGAGGAGAGGAGGAAGGGAGAGAGGATGGAAGGAGAGTGTTGGAGGAGGGAGAGAGAGGGAGTAAGAAGAGAAAAAGGGGAATCAAGGGATATGAAGATTGAGCGGGAAGATGGAGTTGAGGTCGATGATCAGCCATGATCTTATTTGAATGGCGGAGCAGGCTCGAGGGGCCGAATGGCCTACTCCTGCTCCTATTATGTTCTTAAAAACGAGGGGGAAAAAAACAAAAAACAGGGAAAAAACATTCCTATTTTTCAATAAAAGCAGATAAATACGCTGCGTGTAGAGAGATTAAGCCTGTCTATATAAATGCTTTGAAAATGGCTCTGTACTGCCTGCCTATCCTCTTCTCGCCTATACCTCCGCCCCTCCAACATCTCCTGCTGCCATTATGTGAGCACGAGGAGGTATAACTCAGCCGGGGAGTGGGCAGTGAGCGAGAGGACGAGGCACCTGGAGAAACTGTGACACCTCCCAATGCACTGGGCTCTGTCCAGCCTGGTGCAGTGTTACACCCACTGTCGACATCCAGGAACCAATCTCCCTATCCCCAGGGAATGATACGGGTAATTTAGGGGGAGTGGGGCGAGATGGCAGGTGGGGGGGTGGGGGGGGGGGGTAGTGAAGTACTGTGTAATTGGCCTACTCATGTGCCTGAAATGCGAAGCCAGTGTGCTTTCTCTTCCACCTTTAACCCACTCTGCAACCGGCCACGAGAGAATTTCAGAATCCCCATGCAAAAGCGATATCGCCAGAATAGTCACCCCCTTTGCGAAAATAATTCAGGCTCCTGTGACATGATAAAAGGACTCCGGTAACTGGGCTCCTCAGGATTATTCTCACCAAATGCCTCCAAAAAATCAAAACTCTTCGCTTCGACTCTGGGGGAATTTTACAGCACAGAAGGAGGCCACTTGATGCATCGTGCCAGTGCTGGCTCTGTCCTCTCCGTCCATTTCCTCTGCCCTTTCTCCTCACATGAAGGAGATGGGAGGATGTGAGCAGTCCTGTTTTAGGAAGTTAATCAGTCTCAGGGGGCTGAAATTGCCCACCGCTGGAAACGAGGCGCACCTACTGTCTTCCATATATTAGCATGGATAGAGGATTGGCTAACGAACAGAACACAGAGAGTCGGGATAAATGATTCATTCTCGGGTTGGTAACCAGTAACTAGTAGGGTGCCGCAGGGATCAGCGCTAGGACCCCCAACTATTTACAATCTATATTAACGACTTGGAAGAAGGGACCGAGTGTAACGTAGCCAAGTTTGCTGACGATACAAAGACGGGAGGAAAAGCAATGTGTGAAGAGGAGACAAAAAATCTGCAAAAGGACGTAGACAGGTTAAGTGAGTGGGCAAAAATTTGGCAGATGGAGTATAATGTTGGAAAGTGTGAGGTCATGCACTTTGGCAGAAAAAAATCAAAGGGCAAGTTATTATTTAAATGGCGAAAGATTGCAAAGTGTTGCAATACAGTGGGACCTGGGGGTACTTATGCATGAAATGCAAAAGGACGTAGACAGGTTAAGTGAGTGGGCAAAAATTTGGCAGATGGAGTATAATGTTGGAATGCAGGTACAACAAGGGATCAGGAAGGCCAATGGTATCTTGGCCTTTATTGCAAAGGGAATGGAGTATAAAAGCAAGGAAGTCTTGCTGTAGCTATATAGGGTGTTGGTGGGGCCATGCCTGGAATACTGCATGCAGTTTTGGTTTCCGTATTTACGAAAGGAAATGCTTGCTTTGGAGGCAGTTCAGAGAGGGTTCACTAGGTTGATTCCGGGGATGAGGGGGTTGACATGAGGAAAGGTTGAGGAGGTTGGGCTTCTACTCATTAGAATTCAGAAGAATGAGAGGTGATCTTATCAAAATGTATAAGATTATGAGGGTGCTTGACAAGGTGGATGTAGAGAGGATGTTTCTACTGATGGGGGAGACTAGAACTAGGGGGCATGATCTTAGAATAAGGGGCCCCCCATTTAAAACTGAGATGAGGAGAAATTTCTTCTCTCAGAGGGTTGTAAATCTGTGGAGTCGCTGCCTCAGAGAGCTGTGGAACCTGGGACATTGAATAAATTTAAGACAGAGATAGACAGTTTCTTAACCGATAAGAGGATAAGGGGTTATGGGGAGCGGGCAGGAAAGTGGACCTGAGTCCATGATCAGATCAGCCATGATCTTATTGAATGGCAGAGCAGGCTCGAGGGGTCGTATGGCCTACTCCTGCTCCTATTTCTTATGTTCTTATGTTCATATATGTATCAGGGCAGCTTAACCGTCAAAATTCAGCACTTCGGGGATTGTTTGGGAGCGGGGCGGAAGTGGCCTCATCATGGGAGCGGAAGTGGGGGCGGGGCGCAGTGTCTGTCGCTAGCGGGGCAGAAGTGGGGGAAGGGCGGAGTGTCTGTCGATAGCGGGGCAGAAGTGGGGGCAGGGCAGAGTAGCCAACACTGTTGGTCATCAGCGCCGCGCTGATGACATCATCGTGCTGACGCGTCACATCCTCTCTCCCCTAAAGGGGAGGGCTGCTGCAAGCTCTGCAGCCACTTTAGTGGCAAACACTGGGCCACCACAAAAAGAACCTCTGACCTTCCCAATGCCTGCTCCCAGCCAAGCCTTGGATCACTTACCACCTCACCGAAGGGCGCGGCTCAGCGCCGAGCTTACGGCCTGCATCTCACCGTAGGCAACTCCACTCATACAGCAGTGCCTGGTCTCCAGTCGTCTTGGACCCCCTTGCCACTGGACCAAGACCTTGCTCAGTGAAGCCCGTGTGGTTGCCGGTGTGCAATGGACACCCCACGTTAAAAGAACTCACGCACAGGCATCTTCCACCCTTCAATGTGAAGTTTGGGACCTGGAACGTCAGGACCCTCATGGATTAGGGAGGGTTCCGGCTGGGCCAGTGGCCTGGCACCCAAGAGGGTGTTACTAGGCTGCCTGTTGGCGGCCTGGCCAAAAGCACGGCCATAATTGTCGAGCCGACCTGGCGGTCGGCCGACAAAAAACAAATAACATGCCGGCCGCGGTAGTGCACCCTTCCTCTTAAGGGAGGCCGGGCTGCCATGCCACGCAGAGGGCATGAAGTGCAATATGTCCTTACTATACAGTACAAATGCACATGAGGCCCATACTAGAGAGAAGGTCATTCTGTGACCTGTCCTTTATTAGCCAGCACTGAAATGATGAAGGTGGGTGGAGCTTCCCCTTTTATACCGGAAAGTCCAGGTTAGGAGAGTCTCCCACAAGTTCACCACCTAGTGGTCAGTGTTCTCACGGTGTCCAACTTAGGTCAGCTTTTACATGGGTTACTATGATAGTTGTGAATACACGGCATCACTTCCGCCCAAAGTCTTATTGGGATCACAGGTTAAGTCTCTCTGGTGCTTTACACTCCCTTGTAGAGCGCCTGAGTTGGGGCTTCGGTTGTTGGGCGCTGGCCTGAGTGTCTGCTGTTTGTGGTGCCTCAGGCCTGTCCGGACTGCCCACAGTGAGTGGCTCTCCTCCACTTGGTTCCGGGGTTCGGTCACCTGTGGAGGAGTGAACTCTACATCGTGTTCTTCCTCTGCTTCTTCTGTGGGGTTGCTGAACCTCCTTTTTGTTTGATCCACGTGTTTGCGGCAGATTTGTCCATTGGTAAGTTTAACTACCAGAATCCTATTCCCCTCTTTGGCAATCACAGTGCCTGAGAGCCATTTGGGCCCTGCAGCGTAGTTGAGGACAGAGTCAGGATCATTGACATCAATACATCGCGGCCTCGCATTCCCATCATGGTAGTCACATTGTGCCTGGTGCCTGCTCTCAACAATTTCTTTCATGGTGGGGTGTATGAGGGATAACCTGGTTTTGAGCATCCTTTTCATTAGCAGCTCTGCAGGTGGAACCCTTGTGAGCGAGTGTGGTCGGGATCTATTGGCCAACAGGAGGCGTGATAAGCGGCTTTGTAGGGAACCCCCTTTGATTCTGAGCATCCCCTGTTTGATTATCTGCACTGCTCGTTCTGCCTGGCCGTTTGAGGCCGGCTTGAACAGTGCCGTTCTGACATGGTTAATACCATTGCCTGCCATGAAGTCCTGGAATTCAGTGCTTGTGAATCACAGGCCATTGTCGCTGACCAAGACGTCTGGTAGACCATGGGCGGCGAACATTGCCCGTAGACTTTCTACCGTGGCAGAAGATGTGCTTGAATTGAGAATGTCACACTTGATCCATTTGGAGTAGGTGTCTACTACAACCAAAAACATTTTTCCCATGAAAGGACCTGCGTAGTCCACATGGATGCATGACCATTGCTTGGTGGGTCAGGACCAGGGGCTAAGGGGTCTTCCCTGGACGCATTGCCCAGCTGGGCACACGTGTTGCACCTGCGAACACAAAGTTCCAGGTCTGTATCTATCCCTGGCTACCAAACGTGTGACCTGGCAATTGCCTTCATCATGACAATGCCCGGGTGCTCATTGTGGAGTTCTCTAATGAACGCCTCTCGAACCATCTAGGGCATGACTACTCGGTTTCCCCATAGTAGGCAATCGGCCTGAATCGAGAGTTCATCCTTGCGCCTGTGAAATGGTTCAAATTCCTCAGGGCATGCCCCGTACGTGGCTGCCAGTCCCCATTCAGGACACATTTCTTGACTAAGTAGCGGGTCTCTATTTGTCCAGACTTTGATCTGACGGGATGTCATGGGTGAGCCTTCGCTTTCGAAAGCTTCAACAGCCATGACCATCTCAGCAGCATGCTCGGTTGCCCCCTCGGTGGTGGCTAGTGGGAGCCTGCTGAGTGCATCGGCGCAGTTTTCAGTGCCCGGTCTGTGCCGAATTGTATAGTCATAGGCGGCTAACATGAGTGCCTACCTCTGTATGTGGGCTGACGCTTTTGCATTTATGGCCTTATTGTCGGTCAAAAGGGACGTTAGGGGTTTGTGATCTGTCTCCAGCTCAAATTTCCTGCCAAACAGGTACTGGTGCATTTTTTTTACAGCATATACACATGCAAGCGCTTCCTTTTCTACCATCCCGTAGCCCCTTTCTGCCTAGGACAGACTTCTGGAAGCATAAGCTACCGGCTGTAACTGACCCTTGGCATTAACATGCTGCAACACACACCCGACCCCATAGGACGACGCATTGCACGTTAAAACAAGTTTCTTACATGGGTCATATAGCGTTAACAGATTGTTGGAGCATAACAAATTGTGTGCTCTATCAAAAGCCCTTTCCTGGCTGTCCCCCCAGACCCATTCGCGACCTTTGCGTCGGAGCACGTGTAGCGGCTCTAACAGCGTGCTCAATTTGGGAAGCAAGTTACCAAAATAGTTCAGGAGCCCCAGGAACGAATGCAGCTCCGTCGTGTTATGGGGTCTGGGTGCTCTCTGGATCGCTTCCGTTTTGGACGCAGTAGGTCTGATCCCGTCTGCTGCTACCCTCATCCCCAGGAATTCTACCTCTGGAGCTAGGAAGACGCACTTTGCCTTTTTCAGTCGCAGACCTACCCGGTCCAGTCTGCGTAGCACCTCCTCCAGGTTGGCGAGGTGTTCTTCAGCATCGCGGATGTCGTCTTAAAAAAGCACTGTCCTTGGAATCGACTTGAGGAGACTTTCCCTGTTTCGTTGAAAGATCGTGGCAGCCGAACGAATCCCGAACGGACATCTGTTATACTCAAACAACCGCTTGTGTGTCGTGATGTTGGTCAGCTTCTTCGACTCACTCGCCAGCTCCTGGGTCATGTAAGCTGAGGTCAGGTCCAATTTTGAAAACAGTTTGCCACCGGATAGCGTCGCAAAGAGGTCCTCCGCTCTCGGTAGCGAGTACTGGTCTTGGAGTGACACCCGATTGATGGTGGCCTTGTAATCACCACATATCCTGACCGACCCATCCGCCTTGAGCACCGGCACAATTGGGCTCGCCCAGTCACTGAATTCGACTGGCGAGGTGATGCCTTCCATCAGCAGGCGGTCCAATTCGCCTTCTATCTTTTCCCGCACCACGTACGGCACCGCTCTGGCCTTGTGGTGTACTGGCCTGGTGTCCGGGTTTATGTGAATCACTACCTTGATCCCCATGAAAGTGCCAATGCTGGGTTGAAATAGTGAGTCAAATTTGTCCAGGACATGTGAGCATGATATTCGCTCCACAGAAGAAATTGCATTGACATCGCCTCATTTCCAGTTCATGACAGCAAGCCAACTCCTCCCCAATAGTGCGGGACCGTCCCCCGGGACAATCCAGAGCGGCAACCTGTTCTCCGAATCTTTGTGGGTCACGACTACCATGGCGCTGCCTAGCATCGGAATGACCTCCTTTGTATATGTCCGTAGCTGTGCGTCAATCGGCAATAATTTTGGCCTCCTGGCCTTGGACGCCCACAACCTTTCGAATTGTTTGATACTCATCAGGGACTGGCTGGCCCCCGTGTCTAGCTCCAATGATACTGGGATGCCATTGAGGAGCACGTTCATCATTATCGGTGGCGTCCTGGTGTATGAACTGTATATGTGCTCCACATGAACTCGCTGAACTTCAGCTTCCAGCGATTTCCCCCAGTGTTCATTTGGCCTCATAGGGCTTACATCGGGCCCGTCCTCCTCGTACATCAACCTGGCTGCAGGATTCCTGCAAATATGCGCCAAGTGCAATTTCTGCAGGTATATTGCTGATACCTGCAAGCTCTGGCTGTGTGTTTGCCTCCACACCTCCAACATGAGCCGTTGTTGGAAACAAAAGCTCCATTACCAGTCGATCGTCTCTGACTATCTCTGTAACTGTCCTTAAGCGCACCATTGACAGTTGTTGATGGCCCCATTACTGGCCGCATTGTCCCTTGCGATGGCATGAATCACTGTTCAGCTAGCCATTGACTCTGTTGAAATGCCCCTTTGGGTTCGACTACATGCTCGGACATGTCCGATTGCCCCTGTCTGCCTGGAGAACTGTGTGCCGCGTTAACAATGTTGACTCCCTGTCTATTTGCTGCATTTAAACCAAGATTTTTGTTAAACACCATTCTGGTCTCTTCCTCCCCTGAGATAAATGTCTGGGCCATCAAAGCCGCCGTTTCCAGGGTTCAGTCTTTGGTCTCGATCAGTTTCCTGAAAACCCCAGCGTGCCCGATGCCCTCAATAAAAAAGTCTCGCAGCATCTCCGCTCTGCATGCATCTGGGAACTTACATAGGCTCGCCAGTCTCCGGAGGTCTGCCACGAAGTCTGGAACGCTTTGCCCTTCTCGCCGCCGGTGCGTATAAAACCGGTGTCTCACCATGTGCATCCTGCTCGCCGGTTTAAAGTGTTCCCCGATCAACTTACTGAGCTCGTCAAAAGTCTTGTCCGCCGGCTTCTCTGGCTGTAGAAGGTCCTTCATCAGGGAGTACGTCCTGGATCCACAAACCGTCAGGAGATGAGCCCTGCGTTTGTCGGCCGAATCCTGTCCCAGCCATTCCTTAGTGACGAAACTTTGCTGTAGTCTCTCAATAAAGTCATCCCAATCATCACCAACACAGTACCTCTCGTCTGTGCTGCTAGTGGCCATGCTCGCATGGTTTAAATCCCAGTTTCTCGTCGCCAATAATATGTCCTTACTATATAGTACAAATGCACACGAGGCCCATACTAGAGAGAAGGTGACTCTGTGACCAGTAACCATTATTAGCCAGCACCGAAGTGAAGAAGCTGAGTGGAGCTTCCCCTTTTATACCTGAAAGTCCAGGTTAGGAGTGTCTCCCACAAGTTCACCACCTAGTGGTCAGTGTTCTCACGGTGTGCAACTTAGGTCAGTTTATACGTGGATTACAATGACAGTTGAATACATGACAAAGTGAACCTTGCAAGCCATCGAAATGGTGTGATGTGGTTCTCCCCTGCATCCCAGAGTTTTGTGTAAGTGCGGAGAATAACAGAGGCAGAAAGACTGCCTCGGATAAGCAAACTCAATTTGACATCGGAGCCCGAGATTAGATTACAGCATTAAACTCAGCGAAGAGTGACTATTGCAATATAAACACGGCGAAAAATCCATTCCAGCACATTTTCAAAGCCATTGAGGTGGGCACTTTCATTTGCTGCGCGTGACACGATACGGAAGCTCAAAGCATATTGCATTTGCACAGCAGGATAGGCAGCGTGAGCAAGTTAAGTTTGACAATAAGAATCTCGGATATTCATTGCCGTATATATTATAAACTGGAATTTACATAATGCTGACGTGGAGAATTCGGTGATGGGCTGGCTGTCGGTTTTTCTCGATGGTTCTGCTGCAATAGGTTGCGTTTCCAGCTTGGTCCGCTGATTTTGTGAATTTGTGACTGTCAAAAGCTCCCCCCCCTCCATATGTTTTAATGCTCATCAAGGTGAGGGACTGCAAGTTTTTTTTATTGCATGACTCTTCCAGCATCAAGCAACAGCAACTTTCATTTATCATTGTCTTCATCATCATCAGAGGCAGTCCCTCGAGTCGAGGATGACTTGCTTCCACGCTAAAAAGTTCACAGGTGTTTCAGTGAAGGACCTAATATTCCAGGTCAGAACTACATCCTGAAGGGTGGAAGATGCCTGTGTGTGGATATTTTTAACGTGTGGTGACCGTTGCACACCAACCATCACACGGGCTTGACAGAGCTAGGTCTTGATCCAGTGGCAAGGGTTAACCAGGACGACTGGAGACCTGCTCTGCTGCACGGACCTAGTGCGCACACACATCGCAGTGTGGGCTGGGCCCGTGCTGCCCCTGGGCCCTCGCCTCTTCTGGGCCCCGAACTCACGGCTCTCCCGGGCCCCGATCACATCGTTCTACAATCTCTCGCCGCTCCTTCGCCCCGACCTCGCCGCTCCTGCTGTACCGGCCCACGCTCCAATCACCGACCTGGACCTTGGTGACGTCACTCTTCGCTGCCGTTGCTCTCCTGCTCCAGCACGTGCTCCTCCCTGGGGTGGTAGGCCGCCAAGCTGCTCCTTCCGCTCCCCGGCCTGCTCCGATGGTGCTCGCAGGCCAGGGGCCGCACACACTGCTGGGCCAGGCTGCCACACTGCTCCTTCCACTCCCCGGCCTGCTCCGATGGTGCTCACAGGCCAGGGGCCACACAGCATGCCGGGCTAGGCCTCCATGCTGCTCCTTCCGCTCCCCGGCCTGCTCCGATGGTGCTCGCAGGCCAGGGGCCGCACACACTGCTGGGCCAGGCTGCCACACTGCTCCTTCCGCTCCCCGGCCTGCTCCGATGGTGCTCACAGGCCGGGGGCCGCTCAGCCTGCCGGGCTAGGCTGCCACACTGCTCCTTCCACTCCCCGGCCTGCTCCGATGGTGCAGAGTATAACATAGTAAAACGTGTCAAGGGAACGATTATCAAACACACTTTGAGACCAAGCCACTCAAGCAGATAGTAGGACAAGTGATCAAAAAGCATGGTCAAAGAGGTCAGTTTTAAGGAGCGTCTTAATGGAGGAGAGAGAGGTGGGAGAGGTTTAGGGAGAGAATTCCAGAGCTCGGGGCCCAGGCAGCTGAAGGCACGGCCACCGATGGTGGAGCAGTGGAAATCGGGGATGCTCAAGATGCCAGAATTGGAGGAGCGCAGAGATCTCGGAGGGTTGTAGGGCTGGAGGAGATTACAGAGATAGGAAGGGGCGAGGCCCTGGAGGGGTTTGAAAAGAAGGATTAGAATTTTTCAGTTGAGCCGTTGAACGCCAACCTCACATGTAGAGCAAAGCTCCCTCCATTCTGTCCCAACACTGTACCTAACCTCAGGGGAACAGTTCCTACTGTACCATCGGGGAGATCACCTCAGGCCCTCTTCCAATCCACCCATCCTCAGGCCTGACTGAATGACAAAGGGCTGCATTTTCGGTTTTGCCGTTTTCGGGGCGAAAACAGAGGAGGGGCGGGAAGGTTATCGGCCGGGAAAGGTCTGCGCCCTGGGGAGAAACTTTTGCCACCTGCGCGAAGGGAGGTGTTGTACGACTTTCACGGCGCAAAGCCGGGTACCTCGCCAACTAAAGTGCGGCGCCGGGAACGCTCCGAGAGAGGAGGGAGGAGGGGGGGGCAGGGGGAAATCACAAAAACATTCCAAACACATTGCCCACACCACCACAACACAAATCACTTAAAAAAATAAAAGAACAAACACTGGACCATACCTTTTCTGCACTTTACCTGCCTGACCGCCGCCGGCAAGGCTGGACCACTCTGTTTTCCCTGGCGGTCATCGTGGGGTGCGTTTCGGGGCAGACGGGTCGGATGTGAGTCCAAACTCGGACGGTGTCGCAGCAGGAGGCGTTGTACACCCGTGCGGCTCAGCGCCGCCCCAAAACCTGGCCCGAGGACCGCGCTCGGACGCAGGAGAGCTCACCGCCCCATTTTACGCCGCTCCGGGGTGAGACCCGCAGCGCAAAGGTCCCGAATATCCAGCCTTAGGGTGGAATTAAGGGCGGGTTAGTGCGCTGAAGTGCTGCTTACTGTGAATTGGATTGCGACAGTCCGAACACATTTCACACCGGGACCCTTGCAGCGTGCGGGCAGAGAAGACATTCATTCCGTGAGTCGGGGCTGAATTGGAACCCCGGGTCCAGAGGTGAAAGGTCAGAGTTTAACCCTTCCATTTCCACCCCCCACTTTTCAATAAGCACTTAAGCTAACCCTTGCTAGCCATTAAGCTAATTTAATGAAACTGAACATGATGAGTGAGGTCAAATTAATTGATACACAATGCTTACCCCCTGAACTTCAGCTCATCCAAAACTCGACTGCCCAGTATCCTAACTTGCACCGAGTCCTGTTTACCCATCACCCCCTGGCTCCCGGTCCGGCAAAGCCTCAATTTTAACATTCTCGGCCTTGTTTTCAAATCCCTCCATGGCCTCGCACCCCCACCCCCCCCTCCCGATCTCTGTAATCTCCTCCAGCTCCACCCCCGAGATCTCTGCGCTCGCCCAATTCTGGCCTCTTGCCCATCCCCCGATTTCCACCGCTCCACTGTCGATGGCCATGCCTTCAGCTGCCTGGGCCCTAACTCCCTCCTTAACCCTCTCTTTAAGATTGTGCTTAAAACCTACCTTTTTGACCAAGCGTTTACTCACCTGTCCTAATCGCTCTTCAGATGGCTCGGTGCCAAACCGTGCTCCTGTGAAGCGCCGTGGGATGTTTTACGATATTACAGGTGCTTTATCAACGCAAGTTGATGTATTTTTACGTATAGAAGTGAAATCGAAAGCGTTGGACACATGGCAGGCAGCGAATCTTAAGCTCGGTCCACAAAAATATGTTGTTTCAATGTTTTTTTTATAAAGCGATAAGCCAAGGCCCGTAGAGCACGGCTCCAGCAAGTGTGGTAAGTAAGCGAAGAGATGAGGAGAGAGACAAACTGGTGGTTAGGTGACACTAAGCTTGAGTTTTTAACATCCGGTAATTTTAGGAGTTGAGGAGTTGCACAGTTTTGAGGTCCTGGGATGGATAAGAACATAAGGAATAGGAGCAGGAGTCGGTCATACGGCCCCTCGAGCCTGCTCCGCCATTTAATGCGATCATGGCTGATCCGATCATGGGCTGAGGTCCACTTCCCTGCCCGCTCATGTCAGACCCTTGAGGAGGAGAGAGATGGTTACTGCAGGAGATGGTGCGATGAGTCTCAATTTCAACACAGTGAGGATGGAGAGAGAGGGGGAAGAACGTGTAGGACAGGGGAATTGAGAGCTTAAAAGGGACAAGAGAGGAAGGTTCATTGGAATATTGACTGTACTAGCATCGATAAGAACATAAGAATTAGGGGCAGGAGCCGGCCATTCGGCCCCTCGAGCCTGCTCCGTCATTCTATAAGATCATGTCTGACCTCAACTCCACTTTCCTGCACTATCCCCATATCCCTTGATTCCCCCAGAGTCCAAAAATCTATCGCTCTCTGTCTTGAATATACTCAACGACTGAGCCTATACAGCCCTCTGGGGCAGAGAATTCCAAAGATACACCACCCTCTGAGTGAAGAATTTCTCCTCCACTCAGTCCTAATTGGCTGACCCTCGATAAAATACAGGAAAATTTGAGATGGGGGAGAGAGAGAGAGAGAGAGAGCGAGAGAAAGGGGTTGGAGGCTGAAATAGAGAGAGGCAGCACCTATTCGACAATCCTTGTGTCGTGACCGGGAGTCTTGACAGTTTATCTGCAACTATTATTGAGGCACCAGTCATGCTTAAAGAGTGATCGAAGGAACAACAACAGCAACTTGCAATTGTATAGCGCCTTCGACGTCCCATGGTGCTCCACAGGAGCATAATCAGACAAAAACAAATGGGCGTGGCAGCGCCTATGGAGATATTAGGACAGGTGACCAAAAGCTTGGTCAAAGAGGCAGGTTTGAAGGAGGGTCTCGAAGAAGGAAAGAGCGTGAGACGGAGAGGTTCAGGGAGGGAAATTCCAGAGCTCAAGGGCCCAGCTGAAGGCACGGGGGACCCTCTTCTTTTGTTAAACGACACCTTCAGCTGCAGTGGAATGTTTCAGATCTCCAAAGGGGACTTGTCAGGGGTCGAGCCTTGTGGAAGAGAGAGAGAGGGCCAGTGCTCCAATCCAGTCCAACCCTGCAGATGTATAACAGCGTGAGGTGAATCAACTTGCACAGACAGGTAGACGCATGGCAAATCCCGCTGTTTGTTGATGAAAGGCGCTCTCAGAATTTTAACTGCTATTCATAAAAATTCCTTGTTGCTGAGGGTGTGCTATCTGCATTGTCATCTCGCCAGTGTTTTTTCAGCAGGTTTTTCCACCTACTTGGAGAGTGTGTTTGTTTTGAACATTATTTTGATGTTCTTTTTCTTGGTTGCTGCATCAGCTGGCGATGGAGCCTTTGGCCATCTCCCAGCAATGGGCTGTCAACAGAATGTAATCACAAGTGTAGATAAATACTGACAGACACAACAATCCCCTTCCACAAGCCTTGCAGGCTCAATGTCACAATTCCCACGTTTGTTCTTTCTGCTTCTGGCCCTTGCGAATGACTTAAAAAAAAAAACACGCACGGAGCGAGAGCGAGAGAGATCAGGGACGGGTCCTATCGCTGTCGGCTTGAGCGCAAGAAGCCGCCGTCTTGCCTCGACGGGCAGCGCGCGCGGGTGGGCTTGACCAACTCCGGTTTGGGCCGTGTTCTTGGAGGTTCCGTCACGTGACCTCCCGCCCCGCCCCCGCCTCCCCCCCACCAGCCACACAACACCCGCCATTGGTCGCCCCCAAACGCTCACCTTCGCGGCGCCCCGCCTTCCCTCGGCCAATCGGAAAACCGATAGACTCTTGGTTGTCCAATTGGATGACAAGGCGGATGCAGAGAGGATGTTTCCACCATGGGGTGCATCGCAGTCCATTCTAAGGTCGCCCATACAGGTTGAGTAGGTTGGGCCTCTACTCATTGGAGTTCAGAAGAATGAGAGGTGATCTTATCGAAACATATAAGATTATGAGGGGACTTGACAGGGTGGATGCAGAGAGGATATTTCCACTGATAGGGGAGACTAGAGGTTGGGGGCATAATCTTAGAATAAAGGGTCGCACATTTAAACTGAGATGAGGATTGTAAATCTGTGGAATTCGCTGCCTCAGAGAGCTATGGAAGCTGGGACATTGAGTAAATTTAAGACAGAAATAGAAAGTTTCTTAACCGATAATGCAATAAGGGGTTATGGGGAGCGGGCAAGGAAGTGGACCTGAGTCCATGATCGGATCAGCCATGATCGTATTAAATGGCGGAGCAGGCTCGAGGGGCCGTATGGCCTACTCCTGCTCCTATTTCTTATGTTCTTGTGTTCTTATTCTTGAATCTTGAGCAATTTTGCCCCCATGCCCAATATTTTTACAACTAGTGAATGAAAGCGTTCAATGAAAATGGAAAAATGAAACACAATTTCTTCTTGCCCCGATGCTTTTTCTGCTGGGCCATGTCCTGGCGGTTAGTCATTCATTCCTGGAGACTCCAAGGTACTCCTGGAGGGCTTGTAGCCCCTGTGTAGGAGGAAGAGCGACAAGGGGTGTCGCCAGCCAACATCAGGGGCCTCACAATAAATCACTCCTTCCTCTCACCTCCCCCAAGCTTCTCCAGAAAGATTTCCGAGTCGGGAAGGGGGGCGGGCGCAGTTTACAATTATCCCTCCCTCCCCCAATCCCAACCCCGCCCTCAATCCCATCCCCTCCTGAAAGGGGGTTCCACAGATGGAATGGTGGATTGTAAAGGGAGAATCGACGGGCTCTATGGATTATGGATTGCCCACCCGGCACGGAGTTTGCCTGCCCCCTTCCTAGCGAGGACCACCCGGAGCAACAGCAAGGCAAGAGAAGGTTTACGAGAAGAACTTGCATTTCTGTGGAGCTTTTCACTGCCTCAGGACGTCCCAAAGCTGCCTCAAAGCCAATTGAGAAACTTCTTCCCTCAGAGAATGGTGAACCTGTGGAATTCTCTACCACAGAAAGTTGTTGAGGCCAGTTCGTTAGATCGATTCAAAAGGGAGTTAGATGTGGCCCTCACGGCTAAAGGGATCAAGGGGTATGGAGAGAAAGCAGGAATGGGGTACTGAAGTTGCATGATCAGCCATGATCATATTGAATGGTGGTGCAGGCTTGAAGGGCTGAATGGCCTACTCCTGCACCTATTTTCTATGTTTCTATGTTTCTAAATACTTTTTGAGGTGTTGCAGCGCAAGGAAATGCTGCAGCCAATTTCAGCACAGCAAGGTCCCACAAACATCTGAGATAAATGACTAGATCATCTGTTTAATAAATATTAGCCCAGGACACCGGGGAGAACTCCCCTGTTCTGAAGATTCATCATCATCATAGACGGTCCCTCGTATCGAGGATGACTTGCTTCCACGCCAAAAAGGGATGAGTTCACAGGTGTTTCAATGAAGGACCTAATATTCCAGGTGCTGAACTACATCCTGAAGGGTGGAAGATGCCTGTGCGTGGATTTTTTTAACGTGTGGTGGCCATTGCACACCAGCCACCACACGGGCTTGACAGAGCTAGGTCTTGGTCCAGTGGCAAGGGTTAACCAGGATGACTGGAGACCAGCTCTGCTGCACGGACCTAGTGCGCACACGTATCGCAGTGTGGGCTGGGCCCGTGCTGCCCCTGGGCCCTCGCCTCTTCTGGGCCCCGAACTCTGCCTCTCCCGGGCCCCGATCACATCCCTCTACAATCTCTCGCCGCTCCTTCGCCCCGACCTCGCCGCTCCTGCTGTACCTGCCCACGCTCCAATCACCGACCTGGACCTTGATGAGGTCCCCCTTCGCTGCCCTCGCCCTCCTGCACCAGCTCGCGCTGCACCTTGCCGTGGTATGCCGCCACGCTGTCCAGAGGCCACTCGCCGCTCCTTTTATGGCCCCGACCTGCCGCTAATGGTCTCTCACAGGTCGGGGCTGCCACGCTGTCTGTCGATTACTCGGCCAGTAACATACTGCACCACCATACCCTGCATTACAGTGGATAGAGAAGGGGGAGTTTGGAAGAGCGTACTGAGATGCTAGGACCCTAATGCAGATATGGATTCTGTAATGTATTTGCCATCTCCTTTGATAAATCTTCCTGTATGGTATAAACATCATATAGTGACAGCTCTATTGTTAGAGGAAGACCAGATGAACCTGTGGAGGCAAAGCTCGAAGTGTCTGGGTTTTCTATTCTCAAAGGGTTGGCTACAATTTATCTTGTGGCTGCTGTTTTTAGGGGAGGCAGTCTTTCTTTCCTACGAGCCGCAGCTTCAAACAGCGAGCTGGTCACTCATCTCCAAATTACAGACTAGGTCTCCATGCTACCTCCGGAGTTCCGGGAACTGGCTGTCAATTGCAACTTGTGTCAGAACTCCCAAATAACCAGCTGTTGGGACACAAAAAGAAAGAATCTGTAATGATAGATCTTGTTGTCCAGGTGTGCACCGCCACTGACTCACAAAATAAACAGAAACAACTTGCATTTATATAGCGCCGTTCACAACCTCAGGATGTCCCGAAGCGCTTTACAGCCAATCACGTTCTTTTACAGTGTCGTCACGGTTGTATTGTCGGAAAGGTGACAGCCAATTTGCGCACAGCAAGCCCCCACAAACAGCAATGTGACAATGACCAGATCATCCGTTTCAGTGGTGTTGGAGGAGGGCAAAATATTGGCCGGGACACCGGGGTAAACGCCCCAGTTCTTCTTCAAAACAGTGGCTGTAGGATCTTTTACATCCACTCGAGAGGGCAGACATCACACGTGGGTTTAACGTCTCATCCGAAATACGGCACCTCCGACAGTGCGGCACTCCCTCAGCACTGCACTGGAGTGTCAGCCTTGATTTTTGTTCTGGGGTCTCTGGAGTGGGACTTGAACCCATGACCTTCTGACTCAGGTACTGCCCACTGACAAGGTAGGACATTTAGCCTGTGGTGTGATAGGAATCGTTAAAGCATCAAATTACTATATCTGTTGGGGCGGAGGGGAGGGCGAGGTAGAATTGACATTGCTACGGACTCATGGAAACCCCCGAGTGGGGCAACGAGGATACTTTGGGACTACTGTTTGTCTTCATGACTTTTTATTTTTGAGTCTTCTGATTTTTATGCTCACCAATGTGAGCGATGTTATTGGTGCTTAATGGAACACTTCCTCATTTACGGTAACCACTGCCCCATCAAACACTCCCAGGGCAGGTACAGCGCGGGGTTAGATACAGCGTAAAGCTCCCTGTACACTGTCCCATCAAACACTCCCAGGGCAGGTACAGCATGGGTTAGATACAGCGTAAAGCTCCCTCTTCACTGTCCCATCAAACACTCCCAGGGCAGGTATAGCACAGGTTAGATACAGCGTAAAGCTCCCTGTACACTGTCCCATCAAACACTCCCAGGGCAGGTACAGCGCGGGGTTAGATACAGAGTAAAGCTCTCTCTAAACTGTGCCATCAAACACTCCCAGGGCAGGTACAGCACGGGGTTAGATACAGAGTAAAGCTCCCTCTACACTGTCCCATCAAACACTCCCAGGGCAGGGACAGCACGGGGTTAGATACAGAGTAAAGCTCCCTTTACACTGTCCCATCAAACACTCCCAGGGCAGGTACAGCACGGGGTTAGATACAGAGTAAAGCTCCCTCTACACTGTCCCATCAAACACTCCCAGGGCAGGGACAGCACGGGGTTAGATACAGAGTAAAGCTCCCTCTACACTGTCCCATCAAACACTCCCAGGGCAGGTACAGCGCGGGGTTAGATACAGCGTAAAGCTCCCTGTACACTGCCCCATCAAACACTCCCAGGGCAGGTACAGCACGGGTTAAAACGCAAAGCTGCAGCTGGAGAATTATTCTTGGCCATTTCCTGCCAGGTTAATGCGATCACGAAGAGTGAAAATGCCACCGTGCCAATTTTCTAAACAGTCAGCCCGTGTGTCACGTGACCGATGGGATTTTAAGACCCAAGCTTAACATCACCCAAGGTTCGACAACTCTAATTGGATGTGTTCCTAGAGGTTTCATCACATGACCTCCAACCGTCCCGCTCCCAGGCTCCTGCCATTGGTCACCCGACACGTCCCCGCCCCATCTTCCCGCGGCCAATCGGAAAGCGAATAGGCGTGCCGTTACCCGATTGGATGATTCTCATCTGTCCGTCAAACCCCAATCTCCAATATTTACTAACGAGTAAACAAAAGTGTTGAATGAAAATTAATTTTTTTTAATACTCCGCTGATTTTGCTCCTATGTTTTGCTCACTGCAGTGTCCTGGAGATGAGTGTTTAATTCCTGGAGAGTTCAGGGCAATCCTGGAGGGTTGGCAAGTCGACTAACCACAACCTCTCGATTATTCCTGGTCTGAGATGTGAATGTTGGGCATGTTTGTCTGACCCCTCTGCCCGCTGCCTGTGCAGAGTTAGACTATCTCTTTCTCTGTGAAAGTAGCTCGAGAGAGGCCTTCAAGACAAACACGTGAAGAACTCGTACGATAATGTCCAGCTTCGTGTTTTCAGGGCACTCGTCTTCTCTCCTGTATGGCCTGATGCTTAATCATGCACTGTGGGCCTGAGGCCTAATGCTGCACTGTGGGCCTGAGGCCTAATGCTGCACTGTGAGCCTGAGGCCTAATGCTGCACTGTGAGCCTGAGGCCTAATGCTGCACTGTGAGCCTGAGGCCTAATCCTGCACTGTGCGTCTGAGGCCTAATGCTGCACTGTGGGCCTGAGGCCTAATGCTGCACTGTGGGCCTGAGGCCTAATGCTGCACTGTGAGCCTGAGGCCTAATCCTGCACTGTGGGTCTGAGGCCTAATGCAGCACTGTGGGCATGAGGCTTAATGCTGTACTGTGGGCCTGAGGCCTAATGCTGCACTGTAGACCTGAGGCCTAATGCTGCACTGTAGACCTGAGGCCTAATGCTGCACTGTGGGCCTGAGGCCTAATGCGGCACTGTGGACCTGAGGCCTAATCCTGTACTGTGAGCCTAAGGCCTAATCTTGGACAGTAGGCCTGAGACCTAATGCTGCATTGTGGGCCTGAGCTCTAATCCTGCACTGTGTACCTGAGGCCTAATGCTGCACTGTGGGCCTGAGGCCTAATGCTGCACTGTGGATCTGAGGCCTAATCCTGCACTGTGGACCTGAGGCCTAATGCTGCACTGTAGGTCTGAGGCCTAATCCTGCTCTGTGGATCTGAGGCCTAATCCTGCACTGTAGGCCTGAGGCCTTCATGCACTGTGGGCCTGAAGTCTAATCCTGCACTGTGGGTCTCAGGCCTAATCCTTCACTGTGGGCCTGAGGCCTAATGCTGCATTGTAGACCTGAGGCCTAATGCTGCACTGTGGGCCTAAGGCCTAATGCTGCACTGTGATCCTGAGGCTTAATGCTGCACCGTCGGCCTGAGGCCTAATGCTGCACTGTGGGCCTGAGGCCTAATGCTACACTGTGGGCCTGAGGCCTAATGCTGCACCGTCGGCCTGAGGCCTAATGCTGCACTGTGGGCCTGAGGCCAAATCCGGCATTGTAGACCTGAGGCCTAATGCTGCACTGTGGGTCTGAGGCCTAATCCTGTTCTGTGGGCCTGAGGCCTAATCCTGTTCTGTGGGCCTGAGGCCTAATCCTGTTCTGTGGGCCTGAGGCCTAATCCTGCACTGTGGGCCTGAGGCCTAATGCTGCATTGTGGGCCTGAGGCCTTCATGCACTGTGGGCCTGAAGCTTAATCCTGCACTGTGGGTCTGAGGCTTAATCCTGTTCTGTGGGCCTGAGGCCTAATCCTGTTCTGTGGGTCTGTGGCCTAATCCTGCACCGTGGGCCTGAGGCCTGGACCTACTCTGTGAGCCAGAGGCGATTAGCTTGGTTTCATAATTTAATAACTAAGGTAGTAAGTGGCGCATCACAAGAGTCGATATCTAGAATTTATTTTACTGACTGATGTACGGGAAAAATAAATGAAGGTTAGAAAAGCACATTCTTCAGCATTGGAAGTGAGGGGACCCCATAGTGCTATGTAAGATAGCTGAGCAGCAATCACAATGGTTAATCCCGAGTCCCTATTTCATGTTAAAGGTCAAAGGGAGTACAGGTACAAACTAGTCATGGAAAAGTTCAGGGATAATGTCTGAAGGCCACGAGGGATAAATTCTGGTACTGTCAGCAACGTCCACATCCCGAGACTGACTGTAATAAAATCTGACCCGAACCCATCACATGAAATACGTTGTGTGTTTACTAAATACAGGACGGTCCCACAGACAGTAAATATTCTGTTTTAGCGATGAAGGTTGAAGGATAAATGTTGGCCAGGACAACGGGGATAGCTTCCCAATAGTGCCGAGGGATCTGTTAACACCCACTTTGCGTCAGCTGAACAGGTAGACAGTGCTCAGTTTATTGCCTCATCCGAAAGACTGTGCCTCCGACATTGCAGCACTCCCTCGATACAGCACTGAAGTGACAGCCAAGACTACAGACCAACTCTTGCAACAAATACAACTTGCATTTATATAGCGCCTTCATAGAATCACAGAATGGTTGCAGCACAGAAGGAGGCCATTCGGCCCGTCGAGCCCGTGCCGGCTCTCTGCAAGAGCACTTCAGCCAGTCCCACTCCCCCGCCCTTTCCCCATAGCCCTGCAAATGTTTTTCCTTCAGGTAATTATCTAATTCCTTTTTGAAAGCCACGATTGAATCTGCCTCCACCACCCTCTCAGGCCGTGCATTCCAGATCCTAACCCCTCGCAGCGTAAAAACGTTTTTCCTCACGTCACCTTTGGTTCTTCTGCCAATCATCTTAAATCTGTGTCCTCTAGTTCCCGCCCCTTCCACCAATGGGAACAGTTTCTCTCTATCAATTCTGTCTGGACCCCTCATGATTTTGAACACCTCGATCAAATCTCCTCTCAACCTTCTCTGCTGTAAGGAGAACAACCCCAGCTTCTCCAGTCTATCCATGTAACTGAAGTCCCTCATCCCTGGAACCATTCTCATAAATCTTTTCTGCACCCTCTCTAAGGGCCTTCACATCCTTCCTAAAGTGCGGTGCCCAGAATTGGACACAATACTCCAGCTGAGGTTGACCCTTTTATCAAGATTCATCATAACTTCCTTGCTTTTGTACTTTATGCCTCTACTTATGAAGCCCAGGATATCGTAATTTTTTTTCCCCTGCTTTCACAACCTGCCCTGCCACCTTCAACCAATTGTGCACCTATGCTGCCGGGACTCTCTGGTCCTGCACTCCCTTTAGGATTGTACCCTTAGTTTATATTGCCTCCCCTCATTCTTCCGACAAAAATATATCACTTTGCACTTTTCAATGTAATAAAATGTTCCAAGCAACGTTCCCTCTAATTATCTTTCCGGGTACGCGGCCCCTTTAAGGGGCGGTGGGGCCCGTTCAAATTCCCGCGTGTGGGTTTTCCATTTAGAATCCGGTGAGCCGGCTTCGCGGGATCTCCAGACTGCTGCGCGGCCCTCACCTTGACGGGAACGTCGCTCCCAAGCCGCTTCACAGAAGCGCAATCAGACAAAATTTGACACTGAGCCACAAAAGGAGACATTAGGGCAGGTGACCAAAAGCTTGCTTAAAGAGGTACTTTTCAAGGAGTGTCCTGAAAAGGAGGAAAGAGAGAGCTTTCCAGAGCTGAGGGTGTGAGCTGATAGTGCTCCACTGAGCCAAGCGAGAGGGGGTGGAACATGAGTGTAACTGAGCCGAAATCCTTCCGCTCTGTCACGGCCTTCAAATTCCTGGTGCTTTGCCGCTCCGCCCGCTCCCCATAACCCCTTATCCCCTTATCGGTTAAGAAACTGTCCATCTCTGTCTTAAATTTATTCAATGTCCCAGCTTCCACAGCTCTCTGAGGCAGCGAATTCCACAGATTTACAACCCTCTGAGAAGAAATTTCTCCTCATCTCAGTTTTAAATGGGCGGCCCTTTATTCTAAGATCATGCCCTCTAGTTCTAGTCTCCCCCATCAGTGGAAACATCCTCTCTGCATCCACCTTGTCAAGCCCCCTCATAATCTTATACGTTTCGATAAGATCACCTCTCATTCTTCTGAATTCCAATGAGCAGAGGCCCAACCTACTCAACCTTTCCTCATATGTCAAATCCCTCATCGCCGGAATCAACCGAGTGAACCTTCTCTGAACTCCAAACCAAGTATATCCTTTCTTAAATATGGAAACCAAAACTGTACGCAGGGGGTTGGGCCTTCTCGTCGAATTCTTTTGCTACAACTGAGTGAGTTGCTAGAAAGAAAGAAAGACTTGCATTTATATAGCGCCTTTTTCGACCACCAGATGTCCCAAAGCACTTTACAGCCAGTGAAATACTTTTTGAAGTGTAGCCACTGTTGTAATGTAGGAAACACAGCAGCCAATTTACGCACAGCAAGCTCCCACAAACAGCAACGTGACAATGACCAGATAATGTTTTTTTTGTTATGTTGATTGAGGGATAAATATTGGCTCAGGACACCGGGGATAACTCCCCCTGCCCTTCTTCGAAATAGTGGTATGGGATTTTTAATGTCCACCTGAGAGGGCAGACGGGGCCTCGGTTTAACGTCTCACCTGAAAGACGGCCCCTCCGACAGTGCGGCGTTCCCTCAGCACTGCACTGGGAGCGTCATCCGGGATTAATTTTGTGCTCATGTTCGTGGAGTAGGACTTGAAGCCAGACGCGCGTGTGCTTTGCACTGAGCCACGACTGACACAAGGGAACAGAAAGCTAGAACATAGCTGGAGCAGAGAGCAGAGTCTGGAGTCACATGGCGGCCGGAGCAGGCAAGGACAGCCGGTTCTCAGTCATCGGGCAGCAAGTTAATCACCATCCATCAAAGCACCACAGAGCACGAGGCCTTGAAATTTGCACAGATTATTTCGCTCCGGGTCATGAGACTAAACAACTTCAGAAAACAAAGTATATGTTACAGAGAGAGAGAGAGAGAGAGAGGTGAATAAAAACACATGCGCTCATGTCTTCGCCACAGCTTCGAGGCAGCAATCTGATCTCAAGGTTTGGAAGACTATTATAAACCATTTAAGCTTTCTTCTCAGAGGTAATGATGTCATGGGATGCCTTGCGACTGAGGTTACCGATCTGCCCTCGCTCCGGCTGCAGTGCAGGACTCCCTCATCCCGCACCGCATGTTGTCAAAATAAGCAGGGCCCCCCGTGTGATACCATCGCTTCCTCTTCAACTGGGCTGATAAGCATATTGAAGACTGTTTCCAAAAAAAAAATGCGAGCTATGCATATTTTGCAGATGCTCTGCAGATAGCAGTCTGCTGTCAAATGTCAGACGTAGGAACAGGAGCAGGCTGTCCTGATCCTGGCTGATCTAATGCTGGAATCAACTCCACTTCCCCGCCCACTGTGTGCAAACAGGGGGGAATCATACGTTACCGGGTAGTTGGTTCTGTTACTGGACTTGTAATCCCTGGATTAATGATCCCGAGACGTGAGTTCAAATCCCACCACGGCAGAAATGGGGGCATTTAAATTTGGTGAATTAAATAAATCCGGAATTAAAAAGCGCGAGTCAACAATGGTGACCATGAAACAACCAGATTGTCGTAAAAACCCATCTGGTCCACTCATGTCCCGTAGGGAAAGAAACCGGCCGCCCTTACCCGGTCTGGCCTCTGTGTGACTCCCGATCTAGAGCAATGTGGTTGTCTCAACTGTCCTCCCAAAAGGCCCAGCAAACCGATTAGTTGCAACAAAGCCGCCACACAGCAGTATCATGGACTGCAGCGGTTCAAGAAAGCGGCTCACCACCACCTTCTCAAGGGGCAATTAGGGATGGGCAATAAATGCCAGCCTTGCCAGCGATGCCCACACCCCGAGAATGAATAAAACAAAAACACAATGCTAAAGCAATACCATCTGTGCCTCCGCCCACCCCGCACTCCCCATTCCCCCCGCACACACTGCACCCCCCCACCATCCCCCACTCCCCCCCACACACTCCACCCCCTCACCATCCCCCCACTCCCCCTGCACACACTCCTCCCCCCACTCCCCCCGCACACACACCACCCCCCACCATCCTCCACTCCCCCCGCACACACTCCACCCCCCACTCCCCCCGCACACACTCCACTCCCCACCATCCCCCCACTCCCCCCACACACACTCCACCCCCCACTCCCCCCGCACACACTCCACCCCCCCACCATCCCCCCGCACACACTCCACTCCCCACCATCCCCCCACTCCCCCCGCACACACTCCACCCCCCACTCCCCCCACACACACTCCACCCCCCACCATCCTCCACTCCCCCCGCACACACTCCACCCCCCACTCCCCCCGCACACACTCCACCCCCCACTCCCCCCCCACACACTGCACCCCCCACTCCACCCACACACACTCCACCCCCCACTCCCCCCACACACACTCCACCCCCCACTCCCCCCACACACACTGCACTCCCCACTCCCCCCCCCACACACTCCACCCCCCACTCCCCCCACACACACTCCACCCCCCCACCATCCCCCCGCACACACTCCACCCCCCCACCATCCCCCCACTCCCCCCACACACACTCCACCCCCCACCATCCTCCACTCCCCCAGCACACACTCCACCCCCCACACACACTCTACCCCCCCACTCCCCCCACACACTCCACCCCCACTCCCCCCCCCCACACACTGCACCACACACTCCACCCCCCACACACACTCCACCCCCTACTTCCCCCACACACACTCCACCCCCCACCATCCCCCCACTCCCCACAACCCTCCCCGCACCCTGCACCGCCCATCCCGCCTCGCCCCCCCCCCCCATTCTCCCTCGCCCCCATCTACTCCTCACCCAGCCCACCACCACCTCACTTCGTCCTCCCTCCTTTCACGAAGTCAACGATTCAACAGGCCTCCCGGACCAGTCTTTCTGATTTCTGGAGGAGTAAGCATGTGGGTCTAGGCCCCACAGTGAAAGTGCAGCCTCTCTGCCCTTATTCTCCATGCCCTCCCCGCCCCACCCCCATGCCCCCAGTCCCCTCGTTGCCACAACCACTCCCTCCCTTCCCTCAAATCCACCTCCACCTGAGTACTGGGATCATTCCGCCAGTCGCTGTCGCCTCAACATCATTCTCGCGCCCGGTCGCCCGCCCACCCGCTTGGTCGCCCGCTCACGCACCCACCCGCCCACCCGCCCGCTCGCCTGCCCGCCTGTCCACTCACCCGCCCACTCACGCACCCGCCCACCCACCCGCCCGCTCGCCTGCCCGCCTGTCCACTCACTCGCCCACCCACCCACCCGCTCACTCGCCCGCTCGCACACCCGCCCGCTCACCCGCCCACTCACCCACCTGCTCGCCCGCCCGCCCATCCGCTCGCTCACTCACCCATCCGCCCACCCATCCGCCCGCCCACCCATCCGCTCGCCCACCCGCCCGCTCACTCGCCTGCTCACCCACCCACCCGCTCACCAGCCCGCTCACCCATCCGCTCGCCCACCCACTCGCTCACTCGCCCGCTCACCCACTCACCCGCTCACCCGCCCACTCACCCATCCGCTCGCCCGCTCACCAGCCCGCTCACCCATCCGCTCGCCCACCCACCCGCTCACCCGCCCGCTCACCCACCCACCCGCTCACCCGCCCGCTCACCCATCCGCTCGCCCACCCGCCCACTCACCCGCCCGCTCACGCACCCACCCGCTCACCCGCCCGCTCACCCGTCCGCTCACCCATCCGCTCGCCCACCCGCCCACTCACCCGCCCGCTCACCCATCCGCTCGCCCACCCACCCGCTCACCCGCCCGCTCACCCACCCACCCGCTCACCCATCCGCTCGCCCACCCGCCCACTCACCCGCCCGCTCACGCACCCACCCGCTCACCCGCCCGCTCACCCGTCCGCTCACCCATCCGCCCGCTCACCCGCCCGCTCACGCACCCACCCGCTCACGCACCCACCCGCTCACCCGCCCGCTCACCCATCCGCTCTCCCATCCGCCCGCTCACCCGCCCGCTCACGCACCCACCCGCTCACCAGCCCGCTCACCCATCCGCTCGCCCACCCACTCGCTCACCCGCCCGCTCACCCATCCGCTCGCGCACCCGCCCGCTCACTCGCCCACTCACCCACCCACCCGCTCACCAGCCCGCTCACCCATCCGCTCGCCCACCCACTCGCTCACCCGCCCGCTCACCCTTCCGCTCGCCCACCCACCCGCTCACCCGCCCGCTCGCCCAACCACCCGCTCACCCATCCGCTTACCCATCCGCCCGCTCACTCGCCCGCTCACGCACCCACCCGCTCACCCGCCCGCTCACCCATCCGCTCACCCATCCGCCCGCTCACGCACCCACCCGCTCACCCGCCCGCTCACCCATCTGCTCACCCATCCGCCCGCTCACGCGCCTGCTCACGCACCCACCCGCTCACCTGCCCGCTCACCCGCCCGCTCACGCACCCATTCGCTTGCTCGCCTGCCCGCCCGACCGCTCGCTCGCTCGCCGGCTTTGGGCCGGGGCCTTGACGAGGGAGCCTGGGCAAGCGAGGCCAGGGTGGAGCGGCGGTTTGAAAGCTCCGAGGCCCTGACGCTGCCCTCTGGTCCACCCCGAGGTAATATCCGCGAGGCTCCCGACTGAAATAGTCGCAGCATTCTCACTGAGGAAGCTCAGTGTGAGGAAGCTCAGTGTGAGGAAGCTCAGTGTGAGGAAGCTCAGTACTGAGGAAGCTCAGTGTGAGGAAGCTCAGTAGGACTGAGGAAGCTCAGGACTGAGGCTGCCTAATCGAGTCGTGTACCATGTCAGATCTAGTAGGTGTATTCCCAAGAAAAGGACTTAAACAAAGGAGTTACAAGCATACAATGACACGGGAGAGAAAGTTGTTTAATATTCGTGTTGACAGAAAAGAACAAGGGATTAATCATCATGAATTAGCATTTTCATTGAGCAGGCTGGGTGAAACCCATGTTACAGTAGGGAGCCGTGCTATTCTCATTTATTGAGATAGACCTGCTCTGCTTTACTGTCAGGATATGATGAATAATAAAACAGGTTCCCGTTTCTCGTCTGAATTTATCATGCATGCACACTCTTTTCGTGTGTTACCAGATCAATCACACTTCCACTTTTCCCTGACTCCTCCCACACCTACCCCCTCCTCCTGACGCATCAACAGTTATCAATGTAAAGGAGAAAGTAACTTGCATTTCTATAGCGCCTTTCACGACCAGCGGATGTCCCAAAGTACTTTACAGCCAATGAAGTACTTTTGAAGTGTAGTCACTGTTGTAATGTAGTAAATGCAGCAGCCAATTTGCGCACAGCAAGCTCCCACAAACAGCAATGTGATAATGACCAGATCATATTATTTTAGTGATGTTGATTCAGGGATAGATTTTGGCCCAGGACACCGTGGAGAACTCCTCTGCTCTTCTTCGAAATAGTGACATGGGATCTTTTCATTCCATGCCTCATCCAAAAGACGGCACCTCCGACAGTACAGCGTTCCCTCAGTACTGCCCCTCCGACAGTGTAGCACCCCCTCAGTCCTGCCCCCTTCGACAGTGCAGCGCTCCCTCAGTACTGCCCCTCCGAGAGTGCAGCACTCCCTCAGTAGTGCCCCTCCGACAGTGCAGCACACCCTCAGTATTACACCTCCAACAGTTCAGCACTCCCTCATTACTGCCCCTCCGACAATGTGGCACTCCCTCAGTACTGCCCCTCTGACAGTGCAGCACTCCCTCAGTACTGCCCCTCCGACAGTGCAGCACTCCCTCAGTACTGGCCCTCCAACGGTGCAGCACTCCCTGAGTACTGCCCCTCCGACAGTGCAGCACTCCCTCAGTACTGCCCCTCTGACAGTGCAGTACTCCTTCAGTACTGCCCCTCCAACAGTGCGGCACTCCCTCAGTACTGCAACTCTGACAGTGCGGCAGTCCCTTAGTACTGCCCCTCTGACATTGCAGCGCTCCCTCAGTACTGCCCCTCCGATAGTACTGTGCTCCCTCAGTAATGCCCCTCCAACAGTGCAGCACTCCCTCAGTACAGCCCCGCTGAAAGTGCAGTACTCCCTAACTACTGCCCTTCCGACAGTGCAGCGTTCCCTCAGTACTGCCCCTCTGACAGTGCAGCGCTCCCTCAGTACTGCCCTTCTGACAGTGCAGTGTTCACTCAATACTGCCCCTCCGAGAGTGCAGCACTCCCTCAGTACTGCCCTTCTGACAGTGCAGCACTCCCTCAGTACTGCCCCTCCAACAGTGCAGCGTTCCCTCAGTCCTGCCCCCTCCGACAGTGCAGCGCTCCCTCAGTTTTGCCCCTCCAACAGTGCAGCACTTCCTCAGTACTGCCCCTCCGACATTGCGCCGCTCCCTCAGTACTGCCCCTCCGATAGTGCAGCGCTCCCTCAGTAGTGCCCCTCCAACAGTGCAGCACACCCTCAGTATTGCACCTACGACAGTTCAGCACTCCCTCATTACTGCCCCTCCGACAATGTGGCACTCCCTCAGTACTGCCCCTCTGACAGTGCAGCACTCCCTCAGTACTGGTCCTCCAACAATGCAGCGCTCCCTCAGTACTGCCACCCTGAAAGTGCAGCACTCCCTCAGTACTACCCCTCCGACAGTGCTGCGCTCCCTCAGTACTGCCCGTCTGACAGTGCAGCACTCCCTCAGTACTGACCTTCTGACAGTGCAGCACTCCCTCAGCACTGCCCCTCCGACAGTGCAGCGTTCCCTCAGTCCTGCCCCCTCCGACATTGCAGCACTCCCTCAGTACTGCCCCTCCTACAGTGCAGCACTTCCTCAGTACTGCCCCTCTGACAGTGCAGCGCTCCCTCAGTATTGCCCCTCCGACAGTGCAGCACTCCCTCAGTACTGCCCCTTCGACAGTGCAGCACTCCCTCAGTACTGCCCCTCCAACAATGTGGCACACCCTCAGTACTGCCCCTCTGACAGTGCAGCGCTCCCTCAGTATTGCCCCTCCGACAGTGCAGCACTCCCTCAGTACTGCCCCTCCAACGGTGCAGCACTCCCTCAGTACTGCCCCTCTGACAGTGCAGCACTCCCTCAGTACTGCCCCTCTGAGAGTGCAGCACTCCCTCAGCACTGCCTCTCCGACAGTGCAGCACTCCCTCAGTACTGCTCCTCTGACAGTGCAGCAGTACCTCAGTACTGCCCCTCCGACAGTGCAGCATTCCCTCACTACTGCCCCTCCGACAGCACACGACTCCATCAGTACTGCCCAGCCGACAGTGCAGAGCTCCCTCAGTATTGCCCCTCCAACAGTGCAGCACTCCCTCAGTACTTACCCTCCGACAGTGCAGCACTCCCTCAGTACTGCCCCTCTGACAGTGCAGTGTTCCCTCAATACTGCCCCTCCGACAGTGCAGCACTCCCTCAGTACTGCCCCTCCAACAATGCAGCACTTCCTCAGTACTACCCCGCCGATAGTGCAGCGCTCCCTCAGTACTGCCCATCCGACAGTGCAGCACTCCCTCGTTATTGCACCTCCGACAGTGCAGCACTCCCTCATTACTGCCCCTCCAACAATGTGGCACACCCTCAGTACTGCCCCTCGACAGTGCAGCGCTCCCTCAGTATTGGCCCTCCGACAGTGCAGCACTCCCTCAGTACTGCCCCTTCGACAGTGCAGCACTCCCTCAGTACTGCCCCTCCAACAATGTGGCACACCCTCAGTACTGCCCCTCTGACAGTGCAGCGCTCCCTCAGTATTGCCCCTCCGACAGTGCAGCACTCCCTCAGTACTGCCCCTCCAACGGTGCAGCACTCCCTCAGTACTGACCCTCTGACAGTGCAGCACTCCCTCAGTACTGCCCCTCTGAGAGTGCAGCACTCCCTCAGCACTGCCTCTCCGACAGTGCAGCACTCCCTCAGTACTGCCCCTCTGACAGTGCAGCAGTACCTCAGTACTGCCCCTCCGACAGTGCAGCATTCCCTCAGTACTGCCCATCCGACAGTGCAGCACTCCCTCAGTACTGCCCCTCTGAGAGTGCAGCACTCCCTCAGCACTGCCTCTCCGACAGTGCAGCACTCCCTCAGTACTGCTCCTCTGACAGTGCAGCAGTACCTCAGTACTGCCCCTCCGACAGTGCAGCATTCCCTCACTACTGCCCCTCCGACAGCACACGACTCCATCAGTACTGCCCAGCCGACAGTGCAGAGCTCCCTCAGTATTGCCCCTCCAACAGTGCAGCACTCCCTCAGTACTTACCCTCCGACAGTGCAGCACTCCCTCAGCACTGCCCCTCCGACAGTGCAGCACTCCCTCAGTACTGCCCCTCCGACAGTGCAGCACTCACTCAGTATTGACCCTCTGACAGTGCGGCACTCCCTCAGTACGGCCCCTCCAACAGTGCACCACTCCCTCAGTACAGCCCCGCTGAAAGTGCAGTACTCCCTCACTCCTGCCCTTCCGACAGTGCAGCACTCCCTCAGTACTGCCCCTCTGACAGTGCAGTGTTCCCTCAATACTGCCCCTCCGACAGTGCAGCACTCCCTCAGTACTGCCCTTCTGACAGTGCAGCACTCCCTCAGTACTGTCACTCCGACAGTGCAGCGTTCCCTCAGTCCTGCCCGCTCCGACAGTGCAGCGCTCCCTTAGTATTGCCCCTCCAACATGCAGCACTTCCTCAGTAGTGCCCCTCCGACAGTGCAGCACACCCTCAGTATTACACCTCCGACAGTGCAGCACTCCCTCATTACTGCCCCTCCGACAATGTGGCACTCCCTCAGTACTGCCCCTCTGACAGTGCGGCACTCCCTCAGGACTGCACCTCCGACAATGTGGCCCACCCTCAGTACTGCCGCTCTGACAGTGCGGCACTCCCTCAGTATTGCACCTCCGACAATGTGGCACTCCCTCAGCACTGCCCCTCTGAGAGTGCAGCACTCCCTGAGTACTGCCTCACCGACAGTGCAGCACTCCCTCAGTACTACCCCTCTGACAGTGCATCACTCCCTCAGTACTGCCCCTCTGACAGTGCAACACTTCCTCAATATTGACCCTCCGACAGTGCGGCGCTCCCTCAGTACTGCCCCTCCGATAGTACTGTGCTCCCTCAGTAATGCCCCTCCAACAGTGCAGCATTCCCTCAGCACTGCCCCTCCGACAGTGCAGCACTCCCTCAGTACTGCCCCTCCGACAGTGCAGCACTCCCTCAGTACTGCCCCTCTGACAGTGCACCACTCCCTCAGTACAGCCCCGCTGAAAGTGCAGTACTCCCTAACTACTGCCCTTCCGACAGTGCAGCGTTCCCTCAGTACTGCCCCTCCGAAAGTGCAGCACTCCCTCAGTACTGCCCTTCTGACAGTGCAGCACTCCCTCAGTACTGCCCCTCCGACAATGCAGTGTTCCCTCAGTCCTGCCCCCTCCGACAGTGCAGCGCTCCCTCAGTATTGCCCCTCCAACAGAGCTTCACTTCCTCAGTACTGCCCCTCCGACAGTGCACCGCTACCTCAGTACTGCCCCTCCGACAGATCAGCACTCCCTCAGTACTGCCCCTCCAACAGTGCAGCATTCCCTCAGTACTGCCCCTCTGACAGTCCAGCACTCCCTCAGTACTGCCCCCCTGAATGTGCAGCACACCCTCAGTACTACCCCTCCGACAGTGCAGCGCTCCCTCAGTACTGCCCCTCTGACAGTGCAGCACTCCCTCTGTACTGCCCTTCTGACAGTGCAGTACTCCCTCAGTACTGCCACTCCGATAGTGCAGCACTCGCTCAGTACTGCCCCTCCGACAGTGCAGCATTCCCTAACTACTGCCCCTCCGACAGCACAGGACTCCATCAGTACTGCCCATCCGACAGTGCAGCACTCCCTCAGTACTGCCCCTCCGACAGCACAGGACTCCATCAGTACTGCCTCTCCGACAGTGCAGCATTCCCTCAGTACTGCCCCTCCAACAGCACAGGACTCCATCAGTACTGCCCATCCGACAGTGCGGCGCTCCCTCAGTACTGCCCCACCGACAGTGCAGCACTTCCTCAGTACTGCCCCTCTGACAGTGCGGCGCTCCCTCAGTACTGCCCCTCCGATAGTGCAGCGCTCCCTCAGTAGTGCCCCTCCGACAGTGCAGCACACCCTCATTACTGCCCCTCCGACAATGTGGCAAACGCTCAGTACTGCCACTCTGACAGTGCAGCGCTCCCTCAGTACTGCCCCCCCGACAGTGCAGCATTCCCTCACTACTGCCCTTCCGACAGCACAGGACTCCATCAGTACTGCCCATCCGACAGTGCAGAGCTCCCTCAGTATTGCCCCTCCAACAGTGCAGCACTCACTCAGTACTGCCCCTCCGACAGTGCAGCACTCTCTCAGTACTGCCCCTCTGACAGTGCAGCACTCCTAGGTACTGCCCCTCAGACAGTGCAGCACTCCCTCAGTACTGGCCCTCCAACAGTGCAGCACTCCCTCAGTACTGCCCCTCCGTCAGGGCAGCGCTCCCTCAGTACTGCCCCTCTGACAGTGCAGCGCTCCCTCAGTACTGCCCCTCTGACAGTGCAGCACTCCCTCAGTACTGCCCCTCCGTCAGGGCAGCGCTCCCTCAGTACTGCCCCTCTGACAGTGCAGCGCTCCCTCAGTACTGCCCCTCTGACAGTGCGGCGCTCCCTCAGTACTGCCCCTCCGATAGTACTGTGCTCCCTCAGTACTGCCCCTCCAACAGTGCAGCGTTCCGTCAGTACTGCCCCTCCGACAGTGCAGTGTTCCCTCAATACTGCCCCTCCGACAGTGCAGCATTCCCTCAGTACTGCCGCTGCAACAGTGCAGCCCACCCTCAATACTGCCTCTCCGACAGTGCGGTGCTCCCTCACTACTGCCCCTCCGACAGTGCAGCACTCCCTCAGTACTGCCCCTTCGACAGTGCAGCACTCCCTCAGTACTGCCCCTCCGGCTGTGCAGTGCTCCCTCAGTATTGCTCCTCCGACAGTGCAGCGTTCCCTCAGTACTACCCCTCCAACAGTGCTGCCCTCCCTCAATACTGCCTCTTCGACAGTGCGACGCTCCCTCACGACCGCCCCTCCGACAGTGCAGCACTCCCACAGTACTGCCCCTCCGACAGTGCAGCGCTCCCTCAGTACTGCCCCTCTGAAAGTGCAGCACTCCCTCAGTAATACCCCTCCGATAGTGCAGCGCTCCCTCAGTACTGCCCCTCTGACAGTGCAGCACTCCCTCAGTAATGCCCCTCCGACAGTGCAGCGCTCCCTCAGTACTGCCCCTCTGACAGTGCAGCGCTCCCTCAGTACTGGCCCTCTGACTGTGCAGCACTCCCACAGTATTGACCCTCCGACAGTGCGGCGCTCCCTCAGTACTGCCCCTCCGATAGTACTGTGCTCCCTCAGTACTGCCCCTCCAACAGTGCAGCATTCCCTCAGCACTGCCCCTATGACAGTGCAGCACTCCCTCAATACTGGTCCTCCAACAGTGCAGCATTCCCTCAGTACTGCCCCACTGAAAGTGCAGCACACCCTCAGTACTATCCCTCCAACAGTGCAGCGCTCCCTCACTACTGCCCCTCTGACAGTGCAGCACTCCCTCTGTACTGCCCTTCTTACAGTGCAGTACTCCCTCAGTACTGCCCCTCCGATAGTGCGGCGCTCCCTCAGTACTGCCACTCCGATAGTGCAGCACTCGCTCAGTACTGCCCCTCCGAGAGTGCAGCACTCCCTCAGTACTACCCCTCCGACAGTGCAGCGCTCCCTCAGTAGTGCCCCTCCGACAGTGCAGCACACCTTCAGTACTGCCCCTCCGACAGTGCAGCATTCCCTCACTACTGCCCCTCCGACAGCACAGGACACCATCAGTACTGCCCATCCGACAGTGCAGCACTCCCTCAGTACTGCCCCTCCGACAGCACAGGACTCCATCAGTACTGCCCATCCGACAGTGCAGCACTCCCTCAGTACTTCCCCTCCGACAGAGCAGCGCTTCTCAGTACTGCCCCTCTGACAGTGCAGCACTTCCTCAGTACTGCCCCTCCGACAGTGCAGCACTTCCTCAGTACTGCCCCTCCGACAGTGCGGCGCTCCATCAGTACTGCACCTCCGATAGTGCAGCGCTCCCTCAGTAGTGCCCCTCCGACAGTGCAGCACACCCTCAGTATTGCACCTCCGACAGTGCAGCATTCCCTCATTACTGCCCCTCAGACAATGTGGCAAACCCTTAGTACTGCCACTCTGACAGTGCAGCGCTCCCTCAGTACTGCCCCCCCCGACAGTGCAGCATTCCCTCACTACTGCCCTTCCGACAGCACAGGACTCCATCAGTACTGCCCATCCGACAGTGCAGAGCTCCCTCAGTATTGCCCCTCCAACAGTGCAGCACTCACTCAGTACTGCCCCTCCGACAGTGCAGCACTCTCTCAGTACTGCCCCTCTGACAGTGCAGCACTCCTAGGTACTGCCCCTCAGACAGTGCAGCACTCCCTCAGTACTGGCCCTCCGACAGTGCAGCACTCCCTCAGTACTGCCCCTCCGTCAGGGCAGCGCTCCCTCAGTACTGCCCCTCTGACAGTGCAGCGCTCCCTCAGTACTGGCCCTCTGACAGTGCAGCACTCCCTCAGTATTGACCCTCCGACAGTGCGGCGCTCCCTCAGTACTGCCCCTCCGATAGTACTGTGCTCCCTCAGTACTGCCCCTCCAACAGTGCAGCATTCCCTCAGTACTGCCCCTCTGACAGTGCAGCAGTCCCTCAGTGCTGCCCCTCCGTCAGTGCAGCATTCCCTCAGTACTGCCCCTCTGACAGTGCAGCACTCTCTCAGTGCTGCCCCTCTGACAGTGCGGCGCTCACTCAGTAATACCCCTCCAATAGTGCAGCGCTCCCTCAGTACTGGCCCCTCTGACAGTGCAGCACTCCCTCAGTACTGCCCCTCCGACAGTGCAGCACTCCCTCAGTACTGCGCCTCTGTCAGTGCAGCGTTCTCTCAGTACTGCCCCTCTGACAGTGCTGCACTCCCACAGTACTGCCCCACTGACAGATCAGCGTTCCCTCATTACTGTCCCTCCGACAGTGCAGCACGCCCTCAGGACTGCCCCTCCGACATTGCAGCACTCACTCAGTACTCCCCCTCTGACAGTGCAGCACTCCCTCAGTACTGCCCCACCGACAGTGCAGCACACCCTCAGTACTGCCCTGTGACAGTGCTGCACTCCCTCAGTATTGCCCCTGTGACTGTGCAGCATTCCCTCAGTACTGCCCCTCCGACAGTACGGCATTCCCTCACTACTGCCTCTCTGACAGTGCAGCACTCCCTCAGTACTGCCCCTCTGAGAGTGCAGCACTCCCTCAGTACTGCACCGCTGACAGTGCAGCACTCCCTCAGTACTGCCCCTCCGACAGTGCAGCACTCTCTCAGTACTGCCCCTCTGACATTGCAGCATTCCCTCAGTACTGCGCCTTTGTCAGTGCAGCATTCCCTCAGTATTACCCCTCTGACAGTGCAGCACTCCCTCACTACTGCCCCTCCGACAGTGCAGCACTCACTCCGTACTGCCCCTCTGACACTGTAGCGCTCGCTCAGTACTGCCCCTTTGACAGTGCTGCCCTCCCTCAGTACTGCCCCTCCGACAATGCAGGATTCCCTCAGTACTGCCCCTCTGACAGTGTAGCACTCCCTCAGTACTGCCCCTCTGACAGTGCAGCACTCCCTCAGTACTGCCCCTCCGACAGTGCGGCACTCACTCAGTACTGCCCCTCTGAAAGTGCAGCACTCCCTCAGTACTGCCCCTCCGACAGTGCAGCACTCCCTCAGTACTGCCCCTCTGACAGTGCGGCACTCCCTCAGTACTGCGCCTCTGTCAGTGCAGCGTTCCCTCAGTATTGCCCCTCTGACAGTGCTACATTCCCTCAGTACTGACCCTCTGACAATGCAGCAATCCCTCAGTACTGCCCCTCTGACAGATCAGCATTCCCTCATTACTGTCCCTTTGACAATGCAGCAATCCCTCAGTATTGACCCTCTGACAGTGCGGCGCTCCCTCAGTAGTGCCCCTCTGATAGTACTATGCTCCCTCAGTACTGCCCCTCCGACATTGGAGCACTCACTCAGTACTGCCCCTCTGACAGTGCAGCACTCCCTCAGTAGTGCCCCACCGACAGTGCAGCACTCCCTCAGTACTGCCCCTCCGACAGTGCAGCACTCCCTCAGTACTGCCCCTCCGACAGTGCAGCACAGTGGAGTGGGAATAGAATCCACATCCATCAGCACCGCGGTGCATGTGAAAATGTTTTAGCGATTTTACCCCTGCCCGCTTGGCCTCAACTGATAGATTGATGGTGGTACTGCCTGCGATGATTTTAACCTGCTCTTCAGAGCAGACGAGTGGGACACCTGCCACAAACTGGTAGTTAGGTCCTCTTTTGTTTTCACTTTCCTTGTCTCCGAGGTCTCTGCGCTCCTCCAATTCTGGCCTCTTGAGGTTCCCTGTTTTCCATCACTCCACCATTGGCGGCCATGCCTTCAGCTGCCTGGGTCCCAAGCTCTGGAATTCCTGCCCGAAACCTCTCCGCCTCTCTACCTCTCTCTCGCCTCCTTTAAGTCACTTCTGAAAACCATTTGACCAAGCTTTTGGTCAGTTGTCCTCATATCTCTTTCTGGGGCTGATTGTCAAATTATGTTTGATAACGTACTTCTTGGAAAATAAGTCTAAATGGGATCTGTGGGTACAGATGGAGAAATCACCAAAGGTAGCGGTGCAGGATAATGAGGCCATAAAGAAAGCAAACTAAGCACTGGGGTCTATTTGTAGAGAGATAAGTTGAAAAGCAGAGAAGTGATGTTGAACTTGTATCGAACTTTGGTTGGACTACAGTGGGAGTACTGTGAACAGTTCTGCTCATCATGTGATAAAAAGGATATCGAGGCACTGGAGAAGTGGCAGAAATGATTTACATGAATCATACCATAACTGACAGGTTATACCTCTCCTGGGGCTCTTTTCTCTGGCAAAGAAAAGATTGACGGGTAACCAAATAGAGGTCTTTACGATTATGAAAGGATTTTACGGTTAGCCGCAGAAAAGATATTTCCACTTGTGGGCACGTCCAAAAACTTGGAGCCATCAATATAAGACAGTCACGAATAAATCCAGTGGGGAATTCAGGATAAACTTCTTTACCCAGAGACTGTGTAACTCGCTCTCACAAGGAGTGAGTGAGCCGAAATATCATCGGTGCATTTAAGGGGAATCACAGAGCAAGTTATTATTTAAATGGAGAAAGATTGCAAAGTGCTGCAGTACAGTGGAACCTGGGGGTTCTGGTGCTTGAAACACAAAGGGTTAGTATACAGGTACAGCAAGTGATCAGGAAGGCCAATGGAATTTTGGACTTTATTGCAAAGGGGTTGGAGTATAAAAGCAGGGAAGTCTTGCTATAGTTATACAGGGTATTGGTGAGGCCACACCTGGAATACTGCGTGCAGTTTTGGTTTCCATATTTACGAAAGGATATACTTGCTTTGGAGGCAGTTCAGAGAAGGTTTGCTCGGTTGATTCCGGGGATGAGGGGGTTGACTTTTGAGGAAAGGTTCAGTAGGTTGGGCCTCTACTCATTGGAATTCAGAAGAATGAGAGATGATCTTATTGAATCATGTAAGATTATGAGGGGGCTTGACAAGGTGGATGCAGAGAGGATGTTTCCACTGATGGGGGAGACCAGAACTAGAGGGCATGATCTTAGAATAAGGGGCCACACATTTAAAACTGAGATGAGGAGGAATTTCTTCTCTCAGAGGGTTATAAATCTATGGAATTCGCTGACTCAGAGAGCTGTGGAAGCTGGGACATTGAATAAATTTAAGATAGTTTCTTAACCGATACGGGATTAAGGGGTTATGGGGAGCGGGCAGGGAAGTGGACCTGAGTCCATGATCAGATCAGCCATGATCGTATTAAATGGCGGAGCAGGCTCGAGGGGTCGTATGGCCTACTCCTGCTCCTATTTCTTATGTTCTTAAGGGGAAGCTGGATAAACACACGAGGGAGAAAGGAATAGAAGGATATGGTGATGGGGTGAGATGAAGAGGGGTGGGAGGGGACTGGTGTGGAGCATAAACACCGGCACGGAGCGGTGGGGCCCAATGGCCTGTTTCTGTGATGTGAATACTTAATAATAATGCATCTGCCGTGAAATACATTGAAGGCATTGCCGCGTGCATTTGATAAATAAAAAGACGGCACTGGAGTTTTAGGTTGCGAATGAAAATACCCTTGAATTAGGAGATAAAAGAAAGGGTTAACAAGACAATTAAGAGGCTGAACTGTTGAACAGTCCGGGGAGAATATCACATGTATCTCCATGTGGAGATTCAATTGAAAAACAATCAATTTGGGCGCATGAGGTCAGGTTGCTGATGGTGTATGAGAGAGTGGATCAGACAGGCTCTGTACAGTAGTGTACCGAAGGGTGATTGTGTACTTTGCTCAGTGCAGTGATCCAAACAATTTAATTCATTTTCCTTTGGCTGTTGAGATAATGGTGACTTTTTTTTACAGATTTAAACATAGAAACATAGAAAATAGGTGCAGGAGTAGGCCATTGGGCCCTTCGAGCCTGCACCACCATTCAATAAGATCATGGCTGATCATTCACCTCAGTACCTCTTTCCTGCTTTCTCTCCATACCCCTTGATCCCTTTAGCCGTAACGGCCATATCTAACTCTCTCTTGAATATATCCAATGAACTGGCATCAACAACTCTCTGCAGTAGAGAATTCCACAGGTTAACAACTCTCTGAGTGAAGAGGTCTCTCCTCATCTCGGTCCTAAATGGCTTACCCCTTATCCTTCGACTATGTCCCCTGGTTCTGGACTTCCCCAACATCGGGAACATTCTTCCTGCATCTAACCTGTCCAATCCCGTCAGAATTTTATATGTTTCTATGAGAACCCCTCTCATTCTTCTAAACTCCAGTGAATACAAGCCCAGTCGATCCAGTCTCTCCTCATATGTCAATCCTGCCATCCCGGGAATCAATCTGGTGAACCTTCGCTGCGCTCCCACAATAGCAAGAACGTCCTTCCTCAGATTAGGAGACCAAAACTAAACACAATATTTGTTCTTCAACTAGGTGAGTACATGAGAGAGTGGGCAACAGAAAGATGTGCTGAAGGGCCGAGGAGAGATAGATGGAATGGGAGGAGGCTCGAGTGGAGTATAAATGAAAGCACAGAATAGTTGGGCCGAATGGCCCGTTTCTGTGCCGTATAATCGATGTAATTCTCGCTCGTCCATCGTGTGTCAGCTTTGGCGCACCGAGTCAGAGGTTTGGCTGTTCCACCAGGGCCCTTGGAGTCCTGGTCCATATTGAGAGGGCTCTGTATTGTGAAGAGATGAAGGGGCCGAAATTGGCCACTGCAGGAAACGAGGTGCACCGACCGGTCTCCATGTGTTCTGGCCGTCCGAATGCATCGGAGCGGCCTAACTGGCGAAATTCAACACGTCGGGGATTTTTTTCGAGCAGGGCGGAAGTGGCCTCATCATGGGGGCGGAAGTGGGGGCGGGGCCGAGTGGCCGACGTTGTCAGTCATCAACACTGCGCTGATGATGTCATTGGGCTGGCGTGTCACAGCGTCCTCCCCTTCAGTTAAAGGGGAGGGCCGCTGCGAACTCTGCAGCCACTTCAATTGCAAACACTGGGTCACCAGGGAGGGTTTTTGTCGCGCCAGCAACCTGGCACACAAGAAGGGGTGTCAAGCTGCATGTTGGCGGCCCGGCCAAACACACGGGTATGAATAACACGGCGGACATGGCAGTGCGCCCTCCCCTTTAAGGGTGGTTGGGCCACACAGCTGCTGAGAGTGGGGTACAGTACTGGTGGATACAGGTCTGTCATGATATAACACTGGGGTACAGTACTGGTGGGTACAGAGCTGTCACTGTATAACACTGGGGTACAGTACTGGTGGGTACAGGGCTGTCACTGTATAACACAGGTACAGTACTGGTGGGTACAGGTCTGTCATTCTATAACACTGGTACAGTACTGGTGGGTACAGGTCTGTCACTGTACAACACTGGGGTGCAGTACTGGTGGGTACAGGTCTGTCACTGTACAACACTGGGGTGCAGTACTGGTGGGTACATGTCTATTGCTGTATAACACTGGGGTACAATACTGATGGGTATAGGTCTGTCACTGTATAACACTGGGGTACAGTACTGGTGGGTACAGGTCTGTCATTGTATATCACGGGTACAGTACTGGTGGGTACAAGTCTGTCATTCTATAACACTGGTACAGTACTGGTGGGTACAGGTCTGTCCCTGTATAACACTGGGGTACTGTACTGGTGGGTACAGGTCTGTCACTGTGTAACACTGTGGTACAGGACTGGTGGGTACAGGTCTGTCACTGTGTAACACTGTGGTACAGTACTGGTGGATACAGGTCTGTCACTGTATAACACGGGTACAGTACTGGTGGGTACAGGTCTGACACTGTATAACACTGTGATGCAGTACTGGTGGTTACAGGTCTGAAACCGCATAACCTGGGGTACAGTACTGGTGGGTACAGAACTGTCAGTGTATAACACTGGGGTACAGTACTGGTGGGTACAGATCTGTCAGTGTATAACACTGGGGTACAGTACTGATGGGTACAGGTCTGTCATTGTATATCACGGGTACAGTACTGGTGGGTACAAGTCTGTCATTCTATAACACTGGTACAGTACTGGTGGGTACAGGTCTGTCACTGTACAACACTGGGGTGCAGTACTGGTGGGTACAGGTCTGTCAGTGTATAACACTGGGGTACAGTACTGGTGGGTACAGGTCTGTCACTGTATAACACTGGGGTACGGTACTGGTGTTTACAGGTATGTCACTGTATAACAATGGGGTACAGTACTGGTGGGTCAATGTCTATTGCTATATAACACTGGTGTACAGTACTGGTGGGTACAGGTCTGTCACTGTGTAACACTGTGGTACAGTACTGGTGGATACAGGTCTGTCACTGTGTAACACGGGTACAGTACTGGTGGGTACAGGTCTGTCACTGTATAACACTGGGGTACGGTACTGGTGTTTACAGGTATGTCACTGTATAACAATGGGGTACAGTACTGGTGGGTCCATGTCTATTGCTGTATAACACTGCGGTACAGTACTGGTGGGTACAGGTCTGTCACTGTGTAACACTGTGGTACAGTACTGGTGGGTACAGGTCTGTCACTGTATAACACTCGGGTACGGTACTGGTGTTTACAGGTATGTCACTGTATAGCAATGGGGTACAGTACTGGTGGGTCCATGTCTATTGCTGTATAACACTGCGGTACAGTACTGGTGGGTACAGGTCTGTCACTGTGTAACACTGTGGTACAGTACTGGTGGATACAGGTCTGTCACTGTATAACACGGGTACAGTACTGGTGGGTACAGGTCTGTCATTGTATAACACGGGTACAGTACTGGTGGGTACAGGTCTGTCACTGTATAACACTGGGGTACAATACTGATGCGTACAGGTCTGTCCCTATATAACACTGGGGTACAGGACTGGTGGGTACAGGTCTGTCACTGTGTAACACTGTGGTACGGTACTGGTGGGTACAGGTCTGTCACTGTATAACACGGGTACAGTACTGGTGGGTACAGGTCTGTCACTGTATAACACTGGGGGTACACTACTGGTGGGTCAATGTCTATTGCTGTATAACACTGGGGTACAGTACTGGTGGGTACAGGTCTGTCACTGTATAACACGGGTACAGTACTGATGGGTACAGGTCTGTCACTGTGTAACACTGGGGTACAGTACTGATGCGTACAGGTCTGTCCCTATGTAACACTGGGGTACAGTACTGGTGGGTACAGGTCTGTCACTGTATAACACTGGGGTACAGTACTGATGCGTACAGGTCTGTCCCTATGTAACACTGGGGTACAGGACTGGTGGGTACAGGTCTGTCACTGTATAACACTGGGGTACAGTACTGGTGGGTACAGGTCTGTCACTGTAAAACACTGGGGTACAGTACTGATGCGTACAGGTCTGTCCCTATATAACACTGGGGTACAGGATTGGTGGGTACAGGTCTGTCACTGTATAACACTGGGGTACAGTACTGGTGGGTACAGGTCTGTCACTGTATAACACTGAGGTACAGTACTGGTGGGTACAGGTCTGTCCCTGTATAACACTGGGGTACAGGACTGGTGGATACAGGTCTGTCCCTATGTAACACTGGGGTACAGGACTGGTGGGTACAGGTCTGTCACTGTATAACACGGATACAGTACTGGTGGGTACAGGTCTGTCACTGCATAACACTGGAGTACAGTGCAGGTGGAGTTCTATGTAGGAACAATTTGCAATGAATTAAGAGCTTTGGCCTGAGTCTTGTGAATTCAGCTGCCATACATTGAATTAGTAAACAGGAGAGATCAGGAGTCTTGGATCAAAGTGCAGTCTGTGTTGAATTATCTATTCCGAGGAGCTCACTTCAGTTGACCTCAGAATTTGGGAGATGCGATATCAGGTCAAGCTCTCTACTGTTTAGTGGACCCAATTGCAAAGCACGTTTGAAACATTGATGAGGCCAGGTTCAAGCTCACATGTGATGGCCTCCATGTTTGACTAACTCATTCCCTCGGCTTGTACCTGAAGAATGGCCGTTTTGGCAAGGCACCAGAGGGTTCCCTGCCCCCCACCGTAGGACAGGAGGCAACCCGCACTTTGATTTGACGTGGGTTATGTTCTCTCCCTCAGCCTTGCCCCTAGTGGTTCATCTGAAAGACCGCACCTCTAACAAGACAGCACTGCGTCATTGACGCGTCAGCATGGAATTGCACAGAATGCACAGCATAGAAGCAGGCCATGCGGTCTCACCGCTCCGTGCCGGTGTTTATGTTCCACACCAGCCCCCTCCCACCCCTCTTCATCTCACCCCATCACCATAGCCTTCTATTCCTTTCTCCCTCATGTGTATATCCAGCTTCCCCTTAAATACATCGATACTATTCATCTCAACCCCTCCCTGTGGCAGCGAGTTCCACATCCTCACCAAGCTCTGGGTAAAGAAGTTTCTCCTGAGTTCCCTATGGGATTTATCAGTGACTGTCTTATATTGATGGCCCCTAGTTCTGGTCTCCCCCACAAGGGGAAACATCTTCTCTACATCTACCCTATCCAACCCTTTCATAGTTTTAAAGACCTCCATCAGGTCACCCCCTCAGCCGTCACTTTTTAAAAATTCATTCAATGTGGGCTATCCAGAGAAAAAAGCACCAGCCTGTTTCATCTTGCCTGATAATTGTACCCTATCGGTTCTGGTATCATTGTTGTGAATGGTTTTTATGCCTTCTCTCCTGCCTCTATATAAAAGAAAGAAAGACTTGGATTTATATAGCGCCTTTCACGACCACCAGACGTCTCAAAGCGCTTTACAGTCAATGAAGTACTTTTGGAGTGTCGTCACTGTTGTAATGTAGGAATCCTTTTTGTAACATGGAGACTGGAACTGTGCACCGATTAACTGCTCAAATCCCAGAAAAGGCCGTCAACCTATTGAACCAAGGGCAAGGGCGCTTCCAACGGAGCCAAGCTGAGACAGATTTAATTGTGTCCTACACTATAAGGCCTTTTCGTTTCTGGAGGGAATGGAGGTGGGGGTGGGGTGACGTAACTCTCGATTTGTACCTCCCTCTTGTTTTCTGGGATAAAAACAGAAAGTGCTGGAAACACTCAGCAGGTCAGGCAGCATCTGTGGAGAGAGAAACAGAGTTAGCGTTTCAGGTTGATGACCTTTGATCAGCACTGGAAGAAGTTAGAGATATATCAGTTTAATCAGCAAGTATCAAGGTAAACGAAAGTCCTGTCAGAAACGAGCAGCACTTCCTCGAGAATGGTGGAGAGTGCGGAGAACCAACAGCGTGGAAGTTATGATGACTCTGTATAAAACACTGGTTCGGCCTCAACTGGAGTATTGTGTCCAATTCTGGGCACCACACTTTAGGAAGGATGTGAAGGCCTTAGAGAGGGTGCAGGAAATATTTACAAGAATGATTCCAGGGATGAGGGACTTCAGTTACTTGGATAGACTGGAGAAGCTGGGGTTGTTCTCCTTACAGCAGAGAAGGTTGAGAGGAGATTTGATCGAGGTGTTCAAAATCATGAGGGGTCTGGACAGAGTAGATATCGAGAAACTGTTCCCATTGGCAGAAGGGTCGAGAACCAGAGGACACAGATTTAAGGTGATTGGCAGGAGAACCAAAGGCGACTTGAGGGAAAACATTTTTACGCAGCGAGTGGTTAGGATCTGGAATGCACGGCCTGAAAGGGTGGTGGAGGCAGACTCAATCATGGCCTTCAAAAGGGAATTGGATAAGTACCTGAAGGAAAAAAATTTGCAGGGCTACGGGGAAAGGGCAGGGGAGTGGGACTGGCTGAAGTGCTCTTGCAGAGAGCCATCACGGGCTTGATGGGCCGAATGGCCTCCTGTGCTATGATTCTAATCAAGGAATATGGGGATAGTGCGGGAAGGTGGAGTTGAGGTCGCAGCTCTGTCATGATCTTGTTGAATGGTGGAGCAGGCTCGAAGAGGCCGAATGATCTACTCCAGCTCCTATTTTTTATGTTCTTCTCGGAGTATTTGGTTTTGAAAACGTATAAATGACAAGACTGTAATTGCAACATGTAATTATGTCAGGGGGATGCATAGCATACAGAGGCACTTGATGTCTAAAAATAAGACCTGCCGAGAATTCTTAGTCCTAGCAGCCTCTGATTGTGTCTCCTTGTTGTCATATTAAACACTGCAAATCTGGAAGGATTACAGAACTCTTGTTGAAATAGAATACAATTTCTAAGCCACTAACACATGCCTGAGAGCACCTCTCTATGTGTATAACCTTTATCTTATCTCTGTGATCGCAGATTTAATTGAACAAACACGGCATAGGGAAATGTGCTGTTGAATATTATCTGCAGTAATTTCATTAACATGTTCCGCGGTGTTAGTTCCTGTTAATTCCGGTGAACTGTTAGTTCCTTCTAACAGTTGGAGGTTTTCACCGCAGATTTCGCTCTTTCCTATTTGGAGTGGCAGAGAGAGAAATTATGTAATGTGGCGCCTTCTCGTGACTTCAGGATGTCCCAAAGCGCAGCACGGCTTCTGAAATGCACTCGAACACAAGCGCTGTTGTGGAAGTATAGTCACTGGTGTAACACAGGGAAACGCAGCAGCCAATTTGTGAACAGCAAGTTCCCGAAATAGCAATGAGATAAGTGGCCAGATTATCGGTTTTAGTGATGTTAGTTGAGGGATAAATATTGCACAGGTACACCGGGGAGAACTCCCCCTGCTCTTCTTCAAATAGTTCCATGGGATCCCTTACTGGGAGGGCAAACAGGGGCCTCGGTTTAACTCCTCATCCGAAAGATGCCTCCTCCTCTGACAGTGCAGCGCTCGCTTAGTACTGCAATAGAGTTTCAATTTATAGAATTTATATAGCACCTTTAACGTAGTAAAACACCCCGAGGCAGTTCACAGTAGTGTTATAAGACAAAACAGATAAATTTGACACTGAGCCACAGAAGAAGAAATTACGGCAGATTGGTCAAGGAGATAGGTTTTAAGGACCATCTTAAAGGAGGTAGAGAGGCGGAGAGATTTAGGGAGGGAGTTCCAGAGCTTGGGGCCCAGGCAGCTGAAGGCACGGCCACCGATGGTTGAACAGTTATTATCAGGGATTATAGGAGTGCAGGCCTCTCGTGGGGTTGTGGGGCTGGAGGAGATTACAGAGATAGGGAGGGGCGAAGGCCATGGAGGGATTTATATATAAGGATGAGAATTTTGAAATTGAGGCATTGCTTAACCGGGAGGTCAGCGAGCACAGGGGGTGATGGGTGAGCAGGACTTGGTGCGAGTTAGGCCACGGGGGCAGGCGAGTTTTGGATCACCTCTAGTTTAAACGTAGGGTAGAATGTGGGAGGCCAGCCAGGAGCGCATTGGAATGGTCAAGTCTAGAAGTCTAAAGGCTTGAATGAGGGTTTCAGCAGAAGATGAGCTGAGGCAGGGGTGGAGATGGGCGATTGTTACGGAAGTGGAAATAGGCGGTTTTAGTTATGCTGCGGATATGTGGCCGGAAGCTTGTTTCAGGGTCAAATATGACGCCTCAGTTGCAAACAGTCTGGTCTATATTAGGGCGCTAGAGCAGGGCTTGAACCCTTGACCTTTTGACTCAGAGACACAAATGCTACCACTGACCAAGGCTGACACATGGGAGAGGAGCAATCAAGAACTGATGCTTCACTCCCATTGCTAACCTAATTGAAACCCGTCTCTTGATCAAGCTCTAGGCAAAATATAAGATAGTCACCAATAAATCCAATGGGGAATTCAGTAGAAACCTCTTTAACCAGAGAGCGGTGAGAATGTGGAACTCACTCCCACAGGGAGTGGTTGAGGTGAATAGTTTTGATGCATTTAAGGGGAAGCTGGATAAACACATGAGGGAGAAGGGAATAGAAGGATATGGTGATGGGGTGAGATGAAGAGGGGTGGGAGGGGGCTGGTGTGGAGCATAAACACGGAGCACGGAGCGGTGGGGCCCACTGGCCTGTTTCTGCGCACCGGGACCCGATCCATTTCAGCCACTCTTTGGATGCAGTCACAATGTAGAGGTTGAAGGAGGATGTTTGCAAACCCTTCGCAATCCTGAGAGTCGACACTCCAGTGCGGCGCTGAGGGAGTGCAGCATTGCTGGAGGTGTGGGTTTCCAGATGAGGTGCTAAGTTGAAGTCCCGTCTACCTGTGGAGAGATCCCGTGGCACCTTTCGAAAGAAGAGCAAAGGGAGCCCCTCTGGTGTCCCAACATTCATCGCTCAATCCCCAGCAAGAAAGCAGAATGTACATGTACCCAGTATTGGCGAGATGGGGAGAGGGTGAGCTGGGGGAAGGGGGAAATACATGAAGCAGAGCGGGTTAAAGTGGGGAACAGGAGAGGGGCCCAAAGAACAACTGCAATTGGGGGGGGGCGAGTCCAAAGTTCACATTACTCTAAGTGTGAAGGGACTTGTGAGTAACTTGGCGATGAATTGAGGTTAGCCGTCGCAGTCAGAAGGACCTCAGCATTGGGACCATCGGAACAAGAGGAGGCCATTCAGCCCCTCGAGCCTGTTCCGCCATTTGTGGCTGATCTGTATCCAAACTCCATCCACCTGCCTTGGCTCCATATCCCTTGATACTCTTGCTGAGCAAAAATCTGTCCGCTCTCAGCTTTAAAATCATGAATTGAGCTGACATTTACTGCTTTTTGCGGGGAGAGTCCCACACTTCGCCCACCCTGTGCGTGAAGAGGTGTTTCCTAACCTCTCTCTCGAATGGCCTGGCTCTGATTTTAAGGTTATGTCCCCTTGTCCTGGGCTCCCGAACCAGTGGGGAAAAGGTTCTCTCCATCTAGCCTATCAATTCCAAATTTCTGAAAGCCTCAATCTGTGTCACCTCGCCGTTCACCTTCTGTATTCCAGGGAAATACAAACCTAGTTTATGGAATCTCTCCTCATAATCTCATAAGGGGTAAGCCACTGAGGACCGAGATCAGGAGAAACTTCTTCACTCAGAGAGTTGTGAACCTGTGGAATTCTCCACTGCGGCGAGTTGTTGATGCCAGTTCGTTAGATATATTCAAGAGGGAGTTAGATGTGGCCCTTACGGCTAAAGGGCCAAGGGGTATGGAGAGAAAGCAGGAAAGGGGTACTGAGGGAATGATCAGCCATGATCTTATTGAATGGTGTTGCAGGCTCGAAGGGCCGAATGGCCTACTCCTGCACCTATTTTTTTTCTATCTAACCCTAGATAATGTTCTGGTGAATCTGTACATTCCAAGGCCAATCTATCCTTTCGAAGGTGCCGTGCCCAGAACTGCCCTCCAGCTGTGGCCTAACCAGGGTTTTATAGCTATGGCTGGCACTGTGACCAGTTGGACATTAGGCAGGCTGTCGTGACATTGAACAGGGCCCCGTTCTGTAGCGCCTAATTGGAAATGGCCTCTGTGTTTTGGAAAATCTATGATAAATGGATTATCGTATCTGTATGATAAAACAGCTGCTCTGTGTTGCTGTAATTCTCGGAATCAAATATCAGCTATTTTTACACTGCTTATTTTGAATGATAAAAATAGCCTTTCATGTTAGCGGCCAATAAAGCTGGGGCCTGCTTAATGAACTAACAGTGCAGACAAACCTATAATCATGGGAATCGGAGAAACATACAGCACAGAAGGAAGCCATCCTGCCTGTGCTGGCTTTTATGAAAGCGCTCTCCAAATAGTCCCATTCCCCGCCCTCCCTGCTCTTTCCCCCAAACCCTGCTAATCATTCCTGTTCAGCTATATACTCTTTGGAAAGTCACTATTGAATCTGCTCCCAACGCCCTTTCAGGCAGCGCATTCCCCATCACAACAACTCACTGCGTAAAAACATTCTCCTCATCTCCCCCTCTGGTTCTTTTGCCAATTATCTGAAATCTGTGTCCTCTGGTTACCGGCCCTCCTGCCACGGGAAACAGTTTTTCCTTATTTAAAAGAAAAAATTGCATTTATATAGCGCCTTTCACGACCACCGGAAGTCTCAAAGCGCTTTACAGCCAATGAAGTACCTTTTGAAGTGTAGTCACTGCTGTAACCTTTAAAACATGGCAGCCAATTTGCACACAGCAAGCTCCCACAAACAGCAATGTGCCAGGTAATCTGTTTTTGTTATGTCGATTGAGGGATAAATATTGGCCAGAACACCTGGGTAACTCCCCTGCTCTTCTTTAAAATAGTGCCTTGTGATCTCATTAACATCTCATCCGAAAGATAGCACCTCCGACAGTGCAGCTCTCCCTCAGCACTGCACTGGAGTGTCACCCTGAATTTTTTTGTGCTTAACTCCCTGGAGTGGGACTTGAACCCACCACCTCCTGACTCAGAGGTGAGGGTGCTCCCCACTGAGCCACAGCTGATACTGTTACTCTATCAAAACCCCTCCAAGGAGAATAATCTCAACTTCTCCAGTCTCTCCACGTAACTGAAGTCCCTCATCCCTGGAGAGGGGGAGTACATCATTGACTATTCCCCATCAACACTTCTGCAGATGGCCTCATAGGTAAAGGTTCTGAGCCACACAGAACACAACGGCTCCAGGTGTGATCACCAGTCTGTGCTAAAGCAGCAGATCACAATCAGGGGATGAGTGGAGCCTCTGCATTTGGGCCTCGGCATACCCGAGCTGAATGGCCTCCTCCTGTTCCTGTGCAACAGGCTCGAGGGGCTGAATGGCCTCCTCCTGTTCCTGTGTAACAGGCTTGAGGGGCTGAATGGCCTCCTCCTGTTCCTGTGTAACAGGATCGAGGGGCTGGATGGGCCTCCTCCTGTTCCTGTGTAACAGGCTCGAGGGGCTGAATGGCCTCCTCCTGTTCCTGTGTAACAGGCTCGAGGGGCTGAATGGCCTCCTCCTGTTCCTGTGTAACAGGCTTGAGGGGCTGAATGGCCTCCTCCTGTTCCTGTGTAACAGGATCGAGGGGCTGGATGGGCCTCCTCCTGTTCCTGTGTAACAGGCTCGAGGGGCTGAATGGCCTCCTCCTGTTCCTGTGTAACAGGCTCGAGGGGCTGAATGGCCTCCTCCTGTTCCTATGTAACAGGCTCGAGGGGCTGAATGGGCCTCCTCCTGTTCCTGTGTAACAGGCTCGAGGGGCTGGATGGGCCTCCTCCTGTTCCTGTGTAACAGGCTCGAGGGGCTGGATGGGCCTCCTCCTGTTCCTGTGTAACAGGCTCGAGGGGCTGAATGGGCCTCCTCCTGTTCCTGTGTAACAGGCTCGAGGGGCTGGATGGGCCTCCTCCTGTTCCTGTGTAACAGGCTCGAGGGGCTGAATGGGCCTCCTCCTGTTCCTGTGTAACAGGCTTGAGGGGCTGAATGGCCTCTTCCTGCTTTTATATTCCTAACCGGTTTTATTTCCTTACATTTTTGAGGGTATTTATTTTTGCCGATGATAATAATTGTTTTGAAAGACATTCAGATGGACTGAAAGACTGAGAAAGGGACAGGAGTGCGGAGGGGAGCGGGGTTTGGGGATGGGGTGGGGTGTTGTGGCGTGCTGGTTATTTGCCAAGCGTTTGGAAAACGCCCCCTTTTGTCGGACCAAGAGAGAGAAGGTTGTCCCCTTGAGGTTCTGACTGGAGTGCAAGTTGAAGTCTCCCTCCGAGCCACTGTGATTTAAATCGGCCGACTAGAGGCCGGCAGCACAGTGGCCCTGCATCGCGATGTCTTTACCTAGCCGGGCACCCATGCAAGGCACGTCCTCGATCCAGCCCCACTCTCCAAGGCTGCTGCTGAAATTGCTGAAACACGATGAGCGAGCGAGCCACCCAGTGCCATTGTGCTGGCAGCTGCTCTCGTCCATCCCCACAGAGAACATCGCTACCAGATGGGGGCTCACGATATAAGTGATTAGAAGGTCGTAGATTGGAATACAAATTGGATTAAAAGAAATTAGATTGATATAAATCAAATTCAGTCACAACAATTTGCGCGTTTTTCCTACCAAGGGTACTGGATTACAGACCAACAGTGCGATAAGAATTAATGTCCCTTTGATAGTCCATCTGGGAAGGTTTGGATGCATAGAACATCTCTAATCTCACAATCCATTTGTCAGAGTCATGGTGTAAATGAGTACTTCATTCATTAACTTACTTAAGGAGGCCCACACAATCCTTGGAAAGTAAGAGTGTAAATGGGCGAGAGGAACAGAGGGTGCTAGGGGTATAAATTCACACATTACTAGCGACGCAGGTTAACAAGGCCATAAAAAGCAAACCAAGCACTGGGGTTCATTTCTGGAGGGATAGAATTGAAAAGATGAGAAATGATGTGAAATTTGTATCGCACCTTGGTTAGACTGCACGGAGTATTGTGTACATCTCTGGATATAGAGGCATTGGAAAAAGTGCAATAAAAAGATTTACTAGGAGGATACATACCCAAACTGAGAGGTCATACCTATCAGGAACGATTGAACAGGTTGGCGCTCTTTCTCGAGAAAAGAGAATGATAATGGTTGACCTATTGGAAGTCTTTAAGATCATGAAAGGGTACTAGCACGGACACGATGGACTGAATGGCCTCCTTCTACATAAGAACATAAGAAATAGGAGCAGGAGTAGGCTATATGGCCCCTTGAGCCTGCTCCGCCATTCAATAAGATCCTGGCTGATCTGATCATGGACTAAACTCCACTTCCCCGCCCGCTCCCCATAACCCCTTATCCCCTTATCGTTTAAGAAACTGTCTATTTCTGTCTTAAATATATTCAATGTCCCAGCTTCCACAGCTCTCTGAGGCAGCGAATTCCACAGATTTACAACCCTCTGAGAGAAGAAATTCTTCCTCATCTCAGTTTTAAATGGGCGGCCCCTTATTCTAAGATCATACCCTCTAGTTCTAATCTCCCCCATCAGTGGAAACATCCTCTCTGCATCCACCATGTCAAGCCCCCCTCATATTCTTATACATTTCGATAAGATCACCTTTCATTCTTCTGAATTCCAATGAGTAGAGGCCCAACCTACTCAACCTTTCCTCATAAGTCAACCCCCTCATCTCCGGAATCAACCTAGTGAACCTTCTCTGAACTGCCTCCAAAGCAAGTATATCCTTCCGTAAATATGGAAACCATATTTCTGTGTCATAGTTTTTCTATGATTCTATGCCGTAAAGCGAATGTTTCCACTTGTGGGGGGATACCAAAACTAGAGGCCATAAATAAATATAAGGTAGTCACTAATAGGTAATTCAGGAGAAAATTCTTCACCCAGAGAGCGGTGAGAATGTGGAACTCGCTCCCACAGGGAGTGGTTGAGGCGAATAGTATCGATGTATTTAAGGGGAAGCTGGATAAACACATGAGGAAGAAAGGAATAGAAGGATATGGTGATGGGGTGAGATGAAGAGGAGTGGGAGGGGGCTGGTGTGGAGCACAAACACCGGCTCGGAGCGGTGGGGCCCAATGGCCTGTTTCTGTGCTTTTCATTCTTCTTAGGCTAAAATAAAAGCTCATCTCTGTCCCCAGTCTCCACTTCAAAAAAAAACTTCCCTTGCACTGCCACGATCGGGCAGTCCTGAGAGTGAAGATCTCAGTCAATGTTTGGTATTGAGAGTCTGCTACTCAAGTCTCCTCTTGCATAGGTCTCCGGCAGTGGGCAAGAGATGTTTCCTCACCGGGAATGCAGTTTCGGCGGATGCATGTGTCCGGTGCCTCAGGACCCACTGACACTCGCCCATCACCCCCTGTGCTCGCTGACATACATTGGCTCCCGGGCCGGCAACAAGTCGATATTTTAAATTCTCATCCTTGTTTTCAAATCCCTCCATAGCCTCGCTCCCCTCCCTATCTCTGTAATCTCCGTCAGCCCCGCAACCCCCCCGAGATCTCTGCGCTCCTCTAATTCTGGCTTCTTGGCAGTCCCCTGATTTTAATCGCTCCACCATTGGTGGCCGTGCCTTCAACTGCCTGGGCCCTAAGCTCTGGAATTCCCTCCCTAAATTTCTCCACCTCTCTGCCTCTCCTCCATTAAGATGCTCCTTAAAACCTACCTCTAGGTGGTAGAGGTCGCGGGTTTGGGAGGTGCTGCCGAAGAAGCCTTGGCGAGTTGCTGCAGTGCATCTTGTAGATGGTGCACACTGCAGCCACGGTGCGCCGGTGGTGGAGGGAGTGAATGTTGAAGGTGGTGGATGGGGTGCCAATCAAGCGGCCTGCTTTGTCCTGGATGGTGTCGATCTTCTTGCGTGTTGTTGGAGCTGCACTCATCCAGTGGAGTATTCCATCACACTCCTGATGTAGATGGTGGAAAGGCTTTGTGAGTGCCAGTGAGTAAATTAATTCAGGATTTGATATCAATGAATTTTGTAAGATTATATTTGAGATAGAAGGTAAACCGTTGGAAACATGCGATTAAAATGCAGAAGGGTATGATTGACAGCCAATTGTGAGCAAGGATGGTTGTCTGTGACACTGCTGGGCGAGTGGTGAATGGGGAGTGAGGAGCTGAAGGTGACAGGCGTAGGTGCAGTGTGGGCTATGCTGGCATACAAATCAAGTTTTAATATTTAAAAGGGCAAGCAGAAGTTTAAATCGGAGTTAAATATTAATTATTCCTTTCAATTTCAAATATTTATTTAACATGATGAAGTCTCTTTTTTCAAAGAAATTGTGGATTGCAGCTAATCTTTGTGACAGGCCAGCAGAATGATTTCACAATTTATTTATTTACCCACACTTCTCGCCCATCCCATAATGCTCGACCATCCCATAACCCCTCGACCATCCCATAATGCTTGATCATCCCACAATGCTCGCCCATCCCATAACCCCTCGACCATCCCATAATGCTCAACCATCCCATAATGCTCGCCCATCCCATAATGCTCGCCCATCCCAATAATGCTCGCCCATCCCATAATGCTCAACCATCCCATAATGCTCGCCCATCCCACAATGCTCAACCATCCCAATAATGCACGGCCATCCCATAATGCTCACCCATCCCATAACCTCTCGACCATCCCATAATGCTCGCCCATCCCATAACGCTGAGTGAGCAGGTCCAGGTCCCGCTCCCTATTACCCCGTCTCACTGTACTGGCAGAGATCAGTGAGCCCATCTTAGACCAGGGATGGAACACGGGGCCTTCTGCCCCGGTATAGCTTGGCAGCACCCCAGGCCATCACCCGCGGAATCAGTGGCCAAGGCCACCCTTTCATACCACTTATAAAATCTTTCACCTGCTCACAGAAAGGCTTTGGCTGATACTGTGCCCCGTTGCTCCCAGCTGGTGCACAAAGTCTCTGGAAAGGGGGAGGTGTGGCGAGGGGTAGCCCAAAGATGAAGAGAAGAAAAAATGAAGGGTTGGGGAAGGAAAGAAAGTCTCTTTGATACAAAGCAAAATACTGCGGATGCTGGAATGTGAAATAAAAACAGAGAATGCTGGCAATCTCGGCGGGTCAGGCAGCATCTGTGCAGAGAGACAATATCATTGAAGAACCTTTGCTGCAAGGGGGTTGCAGTAACGAGTAAGCAAGGTTTGCTGCAAATATATGGGGCTTTGGTGAGACCACACCTGGAGTACTGTGTACAGTTTTGGACCCCGTACCTAAGGAAGGATATACCTGCCTTAGAGAGGGTGCAACGAAGGTTCACTAGATTGATTTCTGGGATGGGAGGGCTGTCCTATCAGGAGAGATTGAGTAGAATGGGCCTATACTCTCAGGAGTTTGAGAGGTGATCATAAGATCCTTAGAGGGCTTGACAGGGTCGATGTTGGGAGGACGATTCCCCTGGATGGGGAGTCTAGAACTGGAGGTCATAGACAATGTCCCCTCTAATTTTTTTTTAGTACTGTGCGACCCCTTTAAGGGGCCGTGCAGCTTAAAGGGAACATTGGTCACAGTCTCAGGATAAGGGGTTGGCCATTTAGGGCTGAGATGAGGAGAAACCTCTTCACTCAGAGGGTGGTGAATCTTTGGAATTCTCTGCCCCAGAGGGCTGTGGAGGCTCAGTCATTGAGTATATTCAAGACAGAGATCGATAGATTTTTGGACACTGAGAGGAATTAAGAGATATGGGGATTGGGCGGGAAGTGAGGTTGAGGTCGAAGATCAGCCATGATCTTATTGAATGGCGGAGCAGGCTCAAGGGGCCATATGGCCTACTCCTACTCCTAATTCTTCTGCTCTTAAAACCGAGCAAGGACACCCTTGCTTGGTTTCATTTACCGTTCGTTGACTCACCGTATTTCTCACTGATCTTCCCCTGTCCTATCCCACAGTCTCTATTTTATATTCATTGAGGCAGATTAACTTCTACACAGTTTCAATTAAAGCAGCGTGCGAAAATGCGTCTTAAAATTGCCCAAATAGGTTTTCCTCAGCTCTTTCACATAATGACTAGACGGGCATTTACCCGATCAAGCTGCTTAACCCACACTGAGTTCAATTTAAAGTGTCTCGCAATCTCAAAATGATTTGAAGAAGCATAGAGTGTTTATCCATTCTGAATGAATTGAGTAGCTGGAATGGAATATAAATTCCTAATGAACGGTTTGACATTGTTCCACTGCTGTGCCGTGCCACACCGCCCAACCTCTCATTTTCTTTTCCGTATATCCTCTCTCCCCTCGATCTTTGTCATCTCCTCTCACAATCACTCGGACACGGGGTTCCATGGGCATATTCAGAGCCTCTGGTCGTTCACCCGAGTGGCCATTCGAGTCCACACCATAGATGGTTTGCAGCACATTCGGCCCATCCAGCTCTCTGCTAGAGCAGCCCACTCTCCCTGCTCTCTCGTATTGTATCTTACCCCTGCTTCAAGTCTTTATCCACGCAAGGTCTCCAGGTTTGGTTGGGTAATCAACCTGAGCCCGAGGAAAAGAGTGTTCGAAGATCAGGCCCTCAAATCTGCCACCAAGCTCATGGTCTACAGGGCTGTAGTGATACCCGCCCTCCTGTATAGCTCAGTGACATGGACCATATATAGTAGACACCTCAAATTACTGGAGAAATACCACCAACGATGTCTCCGCAAGATCCTGCAAATCCCCTGGGAGGACAGACGCACCAACGTCAGCGTCCTCGACCAGGCCAACAACCCCAGCATCGAAGCACTGACCACACTCGACCAGCTCCGCTGGGCGGGCCACATTGTTCGCATGCCTGACACAAGACTCCCAAAGCAAGCGCTCTACTCGGAACTCGTACATGGCAAGCAAGCCCCAGGTGGACAGAGGAAACGTTTCAAGGACACCCTCAAAGCCTCCTTGATAAAATGCAACAACCCCACCGACACCTGGGAGTCCCTGGCCAAAGACCGCCCTAAGTGGAGGAAGTGCATCCGGGAGGGCGCTGAGCACCTCGAGTCTCGTCGCCGAGAGCATGCAGAAAGCAAGCGCAGGCAGCGGAAGGAGCGTGTGGCAAACCAGACTCCCCACCCACCCTTTCCTTCAACCACTGTCTGTCCCACCTGTGACAGAGACTGTAATTCCCGTATTGGACTATTCAGTCACCTGAGAACTCACTTTTAGAGTGGAAGCAAGTCATCCTCGAATTCGAGGGACTGCCTATGATGATGGAGGGAATCATGGGAAAACCCAATTTTCACCTCACCGGACCCTGTCTTCACCTGGTGATAAGAGGCACTGTAGCATAGTGGTTACTTTACACAACTAGTAATCCAGAGGCCTTGACTAATGAACCAGAGACACGAATTCAAATCCCACCACTGCAGCTGGTGAAGTTAAATTCAGTTAATTAAATAAATTTGGAATAAAAAAATTAGTATTAGTAATGGTGACCATGAAATTATTGGATCGTCGTAAAAACCCATCTGGCTCACTAATGTCCTTTACGAAAGGAAATTTGCTGCCCTTACCCGGTCTGGCCGATATGTGACTCCAGACCCACAGCACTGTGGTTGACTCTTAACTGCCCTCTGTGGTTCAAGAAGGCAGCTCACCATCACCTTCTCAAAGGGGCTGTTAGGGATGGGCAATAAATATCAGCTTGCCAGCGACGCCCACATCCCATAAACAAAAAATGTCCACACATGTACACTTTTTTAGGAGGGGTTACTGGCTTCATCTGTTCCTCTTCTTAGCCCAGGGCCAATTGGGAAAAAAAAAACATTTATCTGCTGCTTTTACTGTATTGGAGTGGAGGGAGTAATTCTGACACCGGACAGGTATGGGGAAAAGGTCATTGAAGGTGTCAGCCGTGGCTCAGTGGGCAGCACTCTCGCCTCTGAGTCAGAAGGTTGTGGGTTCAAGTCCCACTCCAGGAACTTGAGCACAAAATCCAGGCTGACATTCCAGTGCAGTGCTGAGGGAGCGCTGCACTGTCGGAGGTGCTGTCTCTCGGATGAGACGTTAAACCAAGGCCCCGACTGCTCTCTCAGGTGGACATGAAAGATCCCACGGCCACTATTTCGAAGAAGAGCAGGGGAGTTCTCCCCGGTGTCCTGGAGCCAATATTTATCCTTCAATCAACATAACATAAAAACAGATTATATGGTCATTATCACACTGCTGTTTGTGGAAGCTTGCTGTGCGCAAATTGGCCACCGCATTTCCCACATTATAACAGTGATAACACTTCAAAAAGTATTTAATTGGCTGTAACGTGCTTTGGGACATCCTGTGGTCGTGAAAGGCCCCACCTGGAATATTGTGTTCAGTTTTGGTCTCCTAATCTGAGGAAGGACGTTCTTGCTATTGAGGGAGTGCAGCGAAAGTTCACCAGACTGATTCCCGAATGCGGGACTGCCATTTGAGGAGAGACTGGACCAACTGGGCCTTTATTCGCTGGAGTTTAGAAAGATGAGAGGGGATCTCATAGAAACATATAAAATTCTGACGGGACTGGGCAGGTTAGATGCAGGAAGAATGTTCCCGATGTTGGGGAAGTCCAGAACCAGGGGACACAGTCTAAGGATAAGGGGTAAGACATTTAGGACTGAGATGAGGAGAAACTTCTTCACTCAGAGAGTTGTTAACCTGTGGAATTCCCTACCGCAGAGAGTTGTTGATGCCAGTTCAGTGGATATATTCAAGAGGGAGTTAGATATGGCCCTTACGGCTAAAGGGATCAAGGGGTATGGAGAGAAAGCAGGAAAGGGGTACTGAGGTGAATGATCAGCCATGATCTTATTGAAGGGTGGTGCAGGCTCGAGGGGCCGAATGGCCTACTCCTGCACCTATTTTCTATGTTTCTGTATTTCTATATAAATGCAAGTCTTTCTAGCAACTCACTCAGTTGTATCAAAAGAACTCGACGAGAAGGCCCAACCCCCTGCATACAGTTTTGTTTTCCATATTTAAGAAACGATATACTTGCTTTGGAGGCAGTTCAGGGAAGGTTCACTCGGTTAATACTTCATTAAATTTGGGACATCCTGAGGTTGTGAAAGGTGCTATAGGAATGCAAGTCCTTTCTTTTTTTACAAACTGAAATCGAAGAGGTTGGTTCTGAGGATGCTTTTGAGGAGAGGGGTGGGGACTAGGGGGAGAGCAGCAGAGTGCTGAGCCACGATAGTTGAAGCTCCAGACACCTCGGTGGAGCAGAGGGAGGTGGGTGAGAATGATTGTGAAGGGCAGGGGTGGGACCTGGGGATGAAGGAGGCACTTTGCAGTGAGGTCATGAAGGGGTTTTGTTGCAAGGAGCAGGAATTTGACAGTGACCCCTGAATATAGAGCAAAAAAGCTCTCCACAAACCAAAGAATGAAGGGGATAACCTTTCCTGGGCAATGTGAAGTGGGACTAATTGGAGAGCTCTTTCAAAGAGCCGGCACAGGTAGATGGACCGAATGGGTGCCTTGTATGCTGTAAGGTTCTATGCACAAGGCCTGCCTGGTCTGTTTGGACCAAGCATTTACCCCTGAGCCTATCTAACTTGACGCTTCCTGAAAAACTCTTTCATTTTGATGGAAAATGGATGTGCAGAATGTTCCAAAATACCAAAATGATGCTGAGAGGTTATTTCCCCCGGGCTGAGGAGTCTCGAACCAGGGGTCACAGTCTCAGGATAAGGGGTCGGCCATTTAGGACTGAGATGAGGAGGTATTTCTTCTCTCAGAGGGTGGTGAATCTTTGGAATTCTCTGCCCCAGAGGGCTGTGGTTGCTGAGTATTTGAGTATATTCAAGGCCGAGATCGATAGATTTTTTCGACTCTAGGGGAATCAAGGGATTTGGGGATCGGGCGGGAAAGTGTAATTGAGGTCGAAGATCAGCCGTGATCTTTCTTGCATGGTCCCGGAGCAGGCTCGAGGGGCCGTATGGCCTCCACCTGCTCCTAATTCTATCAAAACAGCCCTATTGATACAGAGGATTGCGCAGGACTGAGTTTGGCAGATCCCAGTCTGACGTTCTGGGGGTGAGGAGGAGGGGGACAATTGCAGTAGTTCCACAAACACAATTTCTGACAGTCATTCCGTGAAGACCAGGCTCCCTTTAATTTGATGTTCTTGAGGCCAATTATGAGCAGTTGGACGCGATGCGTTTGCAGGTACAGGCTGAAGCAGATAAGGCTGCTTTCATTTAATCATTGCGAGAGCTGAAGCAGCCAGTTAATGAGATGATGGCAGTGAGGTCATTATGCGTGACTTTCTCCCTTGCTCTGAAGGGGTTTAACGAGTGATCTTCTGGTACTGATGGAACCTGATTTAAATAGAAGTTGGAGTTTAAAATCTGATGTCCTTGTTTAAAAATGCTGCATGCGGGACTCCTTAAAGAAATAGTCAAAGAGTATGTTGAAGGGACAGTTATCACACAGTTGCGCCATAAGGAAGAAAGATTTACATTTATATGGCACCTTTACGGCCAGTGAAGAACTTTCTTGAAGTGTGGTCACTGTTGTAATGTAGGGATGTCCGGCAGACAATTTGTGCACAGCAAGCTCCCACAATCCGCAATGTAATAATGACCAGATCATCTGCATTTAGTTTTGATGGTCGAGGGATAAATATTTGCTAGGATACCAGGAGAACTCACCCTATGTTTCTATGTTTCCTCTGCTTCCAATAGTAACAGTTCGATCTTTTATGTCCATCTGAGGGACGGACGGGGCCTCGGTTTTAACGTCTCATCCAAAATATGGCATCTGGGACAGTGCAGTGCTCCTTCAGTACTGCCCCTCCGACAGTGCGATGCTCCCTCAGTACTGCCCCTCCGACAGTGCACTGCTCCTTCAGTACTGCCCCTCCGACAGTGCAGTGCTCCTTCAGTACTGCCCCTCCAACAGTGCGGCGCTCCCTCAGTACTGCCCCCTCCGACAGTGCAGCACTCCCTCAGTACTGTCGAATCGACAGTACAGCCCTCCCTCAGTACTGCCCCTCCAGCATTGCAGCACTCCCTCAGTCCTGCCCCTCCCACAGTGCAGCGCTCCCTCAGTACTGCCACTCCAACAGTGCAGCGCTCCATCAGTACTGCCCCTCCGACAATGCGGCACTCCCTCGCTACTGCCCCTCCGACAGTGCAGTGCTCACTCAGTCCTGCCCCTCCCACAGTGCAGCGCTCCCTCAGTACTGCCCCTCCAATAGTGCGGCGCTCCCTGGAGTCGCATGTAGGCCCAGATCGGGTAAGGACGGCCGGTTTCCTTTCCCAAAGGGACATCAGTGAACCAGCTGGGTTTTTATGACAATCCGACAGCTTCACGGACACTTTTACTGACACGGGCTTTTTATTTTCAGATTTTTAAAAAACTGAATTCAAATTCTACCAACTGCCAGGGTGTGAATTGAACTCACGTTCCCTGGATTATTCGTCCAGTAACATAGTCACTGCACTAAGGTAGCCAGTGAACATTGTCAAGAAACAGATCAGCCAATTGCTCATCTCATTAGAGACACGCTAGCCGAGAGTTTATGGTGCTGATCTCGAGGTCAGGAGTTCAAATCCCACAGTGGTACATTGTGCAATTAAATTCAATTAATCTGGTCATTTGTGGATTATGACCGTGAACACTGTCATAAAAACCCAACTGGTTCACTCATGCCCTTCAGGGAAGGGAGCCTGCTGACCTTAACCTGATCTGCGCCTATGTGTGACTCCTGTCCCAAACCAACGTGACTGACTCTTACTGTTTCTTAGGGCACCAAGGGATGGGTAATAAATACTGCCTTGCCAGTCTAGCCCTCATCTCAAGAATTTAAATGGCTGCAGTGTTTTCTCGGCATCAGCAGTTAGCTCCAGAGCAAATCATTGCAAAGCTTTTGGACAGTTCTATAGAAGGTGAAGTAGTGTTCCCTTCTCTGTCACCATACCATGGGAGAATCATGGAGCTCAGAGACGGTGTGTGTGAATGGTCGTACACATGAAGACCTCGAACCCTCCGACCCACCGCCCCTCCAACCCCGACCCAACCTCTTCTCCAGCCCACCCAACCCCCCTCCAAAGCGCCCCTCCATCCACCCCTCCAACCCTCCCGTCCCCCCAACACCCCCTCCAACCTCCCGCGCCCCCCCCCTCCAACCGGCCTGCAATCCCCCCTCCCCCCTCCAGCCCCGCCCCCTCCATTTTACTTCCTCAGTGATTTAGTGCCACCTTTTCTGAACTGCATGGTTACATCGTATTTACAGCACAGAAACAGGCCATTTGGCCCAACCGCTCCCTGCCCGGTGTTTATGTTCCACATGAACCTCCTCCCACCCCTCTTCATCTCAGCCCATCACCATACCTTCTATTCCTTTCTCCCTTGTGTGTTTATCCAGCTTCCCCTTAAATGTATCGATACTATTCAACTCAACCCCTCCCTGTGGCAGCGAGTTCCACATTCTCACCACTCTCTGGTTAAAGAGGTTTCTCCTGAATTCCGCATTGGATTTATCAGTGACTGCCTTATATTGATGGCCCCTAGTTCTGCTCTCCCCATAAGTGGAAACATCTTCTCTGCGTCTAACTTGGTGAACCCTTACATCATTTTTAAAGACCTCTATCGGGTCACTTTTTAAAATTCATTCACGGGATGTGGGCGTCGCTGGCCGGTATTTATTGCCCATCCCTAATTGCCCCTTGAGAAGGTGGTGGTGAGCCGCCTTCTTGAACCGCTGCAGTCCGTGTGGTGAAGGTGCTCCCACAGTGCTGTTAGGGAGGGAGTTCCAGGATTTTGACCCAGCGACGATGAATTTCCAAGTCAGGATGGTGTGTGACTCGGAGGGGAACGTGGAGGTGATGGTGTTTCCATGCGCCTGCTGCCCTTGTCCTTCAAGTCTGCTCAGATTTCTCTTCTCTAGAGAAAAGGGCCCCAGCCTGTCCAGTCTTTGCTGATGTGTATAACCTCTCAATTCTGGCATCATTCTGGTATATCTTTGTTGCAGCTTTTCCAGTGTCTCTAGATCCTTTCTGTAACATGGATACTGTGCACAGTACTCTAACTGTGTTCTAACCAAGGTTCTATATAGGTTTAAGATATTTTAACATATCCTAAGCACTGGACGTCCTGTAAACGTAATTACATTCTCTCTCTCCTTCTCTCTCTCAGGATCCCGTCTCCGTCAGGAGGATTTCCCGCCTCGGATCGCGGAACACCCGTCCGACCTGACCGTGTCCAAGGGGGAGCCGGCCACCCTGAACTGCAAGGCGGAGGGGAGACCCAGCCCGACTGTCGAGTGGTACAAGGACGGGGAGCGGGTGGAGACGGACAAGGACGACCCCCGCTCCCACCGCATGCTGCTGCCGAGTGGCTCCTTGTTCTTCCTGCGCATCGTGCACGGCCGCAGGAGCAAGCCCGACGAGGGAAGCTATGTCTGCGTGGCCCGCAACTACCTGGGGGAGGCCGTCAGCCACAACGCCTCGCTGGAGGTGGCCTGTAAGTACCTGGCCGCGTGACGATCGCCGGTTGTACAGCGTGTGTGGTGGTTGTTGTTGTTGGTGCTGCGTTTCTCCCCGCAGCGGTGTGATTGGACAATGGACCTTCAGTCCTGGTGTGGTCGCCAAATGCATTGTCCCAAATATGGGGGAGGGGATTATTGCCCCTGAAACGCTCTGTGGCTTAGCTGTGTCCCAGCCTCATGGAGGTCCGCGAAGGCTGTGGAGTTTGTGCACCTTGCAGTACTTGTTGGCTTGCTAGCTCCTTGTTTCTGATGGTGTACGTTAATACAAAGTCCTTCTGCAATGCTTTTCCCTTTGGGTGCCTTGTGCTGTCTTGCGTATGGTCTCTGGACGTGTGTCGGTATTTACAGGGGTCCCCGGGAGGGTGTCAATATTTACAGGGGGTCTCTGGGAGAGTGTCAATATTTACAGGGGTCTCTGGGAGTGTGTTACTATTTACAGGGATCCCCAGGAGTGTGTCAATATTTACAGGGGTCCTCGGGAGTGCGTCTGTATTTACAGGGGGTCCCCGGGAGTGTGTCTGTATTTACAGGGGCTCCCTGGGAGTGTGTCTGTATTTACAGGGGTTCCTCGGGAGTGTGTCAGTATTTACAGGGGGTCCCTAGGTGTGTGTCAGTATTTACAGTGGGGTCCCTAGGAGTGTGTCTGTATTTACAGGGGGTCCCTGGGAGTGTGTCAGTATTTACACGGGATCCTCGGGAGTGTGTCAGTATTACAGGGGGTCCCTGGGAGAGTGATGGTATTTACGGGGGTCCCTGGGAGTGTGTCAGTATTACAGGGAGTCCCTGAGAATGTGACGGTATTTACAGGGGTCCCCAGGAGTGTGACGGTATTTACAGGGGACCCCCTTTAAATATCGTCACTCTCCCGGGGACCCCCTGTAAATACGGACACGGTCCCAGGGACCCCCTGTAATTACTGACACACTCCCAGGGACCCCCTATAATTACCGACACACTCCTGGGGATCCCTTGCAAATACAGACACACGCCCTGTGAGCTCTGTAAATACCGACTCACTCACGGGGACCCCTGTAAATACCATTACACTCCCTGGGACCCCCTGTAAATACTGACACATTATTTACAGGGGGTCCCAGGGAGTGCAAAGGTATTTACAGGGGGTCCCCGGCAGTGTGTCAGTATTTACAGGGGGTCCCTGGGAGTGTGCCAGTATTTACAGGGGGTCCCCGGGAGTGTGATGGTATTTACAGGGGGTCCCTGGGAGTGTGTCAGTATTTACAGGGGAGTCCCGGGAGTGTGTCAGTATTTACAGGGGGTCCCTGGGAGTGTGTCCGTATTTACAGGGGGTCCCCGGGAGTGTGTCCGTATTTACAGGGGGTCCCCGGGAGTGTGTCAGTATTTACAGGGGAGTCCCGGGAGTGTGTCAGTATTTACGGGGGGGGTCCCGGGAGTGTGTCAGTATTTACAGGGGAGTCCCGGGAGTGTGTCAGTATTTACAGGGGGTCCCCGGGAGTGTGTCCGTATTTACAGGTGGTCCCCGGGAGTGTGATGGTATTTACAGAGGGTCTCCGGGAGTGTGTCAGTATTTACAGGGGGTCCCTGGGAGTGTGTCCGTATTTACAGGGATGTCCCCGGGAGTGTGATGGTATTTACAGAGGGTCTCCGGGAGTATGATGGTATTTACAGGGGGTCCCCGTGAGTGTGACGGTGTTTAGATTTTTGTTGGGTATGAGGTATCAAGATTATGGAGCAAAGGCGGTTAAACGAGGCTGAGGTTACAGATCAGCCACGATCTGATTGCATAGGGGGAACAGGCTCGAGGGGCTGTTTGGCCCCCCCTCGCCTCGCTGCACGTGTGACTTTGCCTCTGTCCTTCTGACATAAACTCTGCTCTCCGCTTGACAGGCCTCGTTGCAGATTAATAGAGTCGCCTTTTCCAAGTGCCTTTCTCTTTCTGTGAATGATGGAGAGGAATTTGCCTCACCTGCTCCCCGCAACGCCCCCAGCACACAAGCCTCCCTTTCCACCCTCCCACCCCCCAACCCCCGCCTCCCTCCACTCTCCGTGTCCCCGATACCCGATCCAATTTCCACTGGCATTTCCGACAGCGCTTTTCGATAAATCAAAAGCTTGGGGTGGGCCAGCCTGGTGGCTTCGAGCTGTAGCTGCTGCAGCTGGTGGGAGGTCGAGGGTCAGCCCAAGCCCGATATGGGGGAAAATTGCAAAAATAATAAGAGCGGGTCTCGGCGCTGGGACACAGTAGACGCGATCAGAGAGGGGTCAGTGAAATCTGAGAGAAGGCAGTCGCAAAAGGCGCTGTTCTTAAAACAGCTCGCCATCCAACCTGACACCGCCTTCCCAGTTTATGTTATTTTAATGCCTTTTCTCAGCTGCAGCTGATCAAGTATGCTCTGTTTTTGCTTGGTGCGGGGGGGGGGGAGGTCTGAATATTGCCGTTTTCTCTGCGGACCCTCGACTCTTAAAGGGGCAGCGCCTCTTTGCTGGAGGCGGTGGGTGCAAAAGATCCCGTGACGCTTACTTGAAGAGCAAGGGGAGGAGGTCTGGGGGGGGGGCACGCTCTCCCGGAGCACAGACCGGCGTTCCCTCCCGGAGCAAACGTCTCCGCCAAGCAGATTCAAAACCGGGTCGTCTCATTTCGGTGCTGGTTCTGGGATCTTTCTGTGCTTAACATTGGCTGCTGTGTTTGCTGAGGGTCACCATGGCAATAACGGTGCGTGTGGAGAAGGTTGGGAGGTGTCCGGGATACTTGAAGCCGGCCTGCAAGAGGCCTGCCCGAAGTTTCAGGAGAATGGCACGGGAAATAATCTGGAGCTGAGCTCACGTCACCGGCGATTAATTGCTTCCCCGGCTGAGACGGTAACGAGAGGGCACAAATCTATGATGCTCACACGAAGGAGAGTGGGCGATTAGAAATTTCTTTAAACTATTGTTGGTGGCAGAGACCATCAATTCTTTCAAAAGCAAAGAACATAGTTGCTTAGATGCCTTCCTTTTTACATAGATAATCGGCATCCACCTACCCTCCCCATACCCCCCAACCCCACCCTCCCCATACCCCCCAACCCCACCCTCCCCATACCCCCTAACCCCACCCTCCCCATACCCTCCAACCACACCCTCCCCATACTCCCCAACCCCACCCACCCCCACACACCCTAACCCCACCTTCCCCATACCCTTCAACCACACCCTCCCCATACCCTCCAACCCCACCGTCCCCCATACCCCCTAACCCCACCCTCCCCATATCCCCCAACCCCACCCTCCCCCACGCCCCCCAACCCCACCGTCCCCCATACCCCCTAACCCCACCTTCTCCCCATACCCCTCAACCCCACCCTCCCCCACACCTCCCAACCCCACCGTCCCCATACCCCCTAACCCCACCCTCCCCATACCCCCCAACCCCACCCTCCCCATACCCTCCAACCCCACCCTCCCCACACCCCCTAACACCACCCTCCCCATACCCTTCAACCACACCCTCCCCATACCCTCCAACCCCACCGTCCCCCATACCCCCTAACCCCACCTTCCCCCAGACCCCCTAACCCCACCTTCCCCATACCCCCCAACCCCACCGTCCCCCATAACCCCCAACACCAACGTCCCCAGACCCCCTAACCCCACTGTCCCCCATACCCGCCAAGCCCACCCTCCCCCGTACCTCCCAACCCCACCTTCTCCCCATATCCCCCAACCCCACCTACCCACCTTCTCCCCATATCCCTCAATCCAATGGCACTATTTGGAAGACGCGCAGGGGATTTCACCTGGTCAACGAGGCAGGAAAACTGAAGAGCGGGGTCAAATCTGCTGTCCCATCAGTAGGATAAGATGGATACCCTGAATCTCTTTAATATTTCCCCTTGGGATGTTGATATTTGCTGCAACCTGAGCTACTCCTTGACATGGGATTGCGTAAGCCAGATAAAGTCATAAGGAGAGGGGATTGCAAGCAATCCAAAGACCAGGTTAATTTTTATTTGAAGAGTGGATCAGGAGTATAATTTAGGGACACAGCCACAATCTGAAAGAAAAACTTGCATTTCCACGACCACCGGACGTCTCAAAGCGCTTTACAGCCAACAAAGTACTTTTGATGTGCAGTCACTGTTGTAATGTGGGAAACACAGCAGCCAATTTGCACACAGCAAGCTCCCACAAACAGCAATGTGATAATGACCAGATAATCTGTTTTTTTGTTATGTTGATTGCGGGATAAATATTGGCCCCAGGACACCAGAGATAACTCCCCTGCCCTTCTTCGAAATAGTGGCCATGGGATCTTTTATGTCCACCTGAGAGGGCAGACGGGGCCTCGGTTTAACGTCTCATCCGAAAGACGGCACCTCCGACAGTGCAGCACTCCCTCAGCACTGGCACTGGGAGTGTCAGCCTGGATTTTTATGCTCAAGTCCCTGGAGTGGGACTTTGAACCCACGACCTTCTGACTCAGAGGTGAGGGTGCCTGGCCACTGAGCCACAGCTGACACGATAACTGAGGCAGGGGGTTTTCCCTTTCACAGTGAGAGGGGCCGGTGGAGTGAGAACGAGCCAAAGCTTGCCCATAGATGAAGAATTCCAATTGCTTCACGGCCCCGATTCAAGATGGTTTCTCATCAGCCCAGCAAATAAGCCCCAGACAAGTGACTCAGTGCCTCGTCCCCTCATTGTACAATGAGAGGAGCGGTTCAGTGCCAGACAAGCTGGAGGCGTCTCTCTGCTTTATTTTCAGTTATTTTTTTGGCCTTAAATGAACAGGAAAGCTGATAGGTTTGTCACGTGCCCTTTGACCCCTGCCCCCCCCGCCCCACCAGTGAGTCTCCTAACCACTGTGTAGCATTCAACACCCCATTTGAGCACTCTGCCCGTACAGAAGAGGCACAGAATTACCGAGGGACTGCGTTCATTTTAAATGAGTTAACATCGAAGTCCAAACAGCCAACCAATCCTTACACCCGCCCCCCCCCCGCCACCCTCCCCCAGCCCCAACCGGTTCAGTCGATAGATCAAGCTGCTGTCCATGTATTTAACACCCGGGGCTGTGGCTGGGTCCCTGGGGGTATCGAGTGACGCAGGCGAGATCAGAGGCAGCCTCGGCCTTCCTCGAGCCCACATGGCCCCTTCTGTTCCTTGAACGCGTTGGCGCCACGACTGCTTGGTGTGTGTGTCCTCCCCCCTTCCCGCAGCCCCCCCCCCCCCCCACCACTAGAAATATAATCCTCGATCCCCCCTTCCTGCAAACACGATCCGACCTGACTCCCAGCGGAGGTCCGTCCACTTAACAAGTTCAGCACAAGTCAATCCTCCAGTGAGCCCAGCAATTCTGTTTGTATTTTCGTGAAGGGGGCGAGAAATAAACTCAATACATCGACCTGCGTGCCCTTCCCGAACACACCATCTCTTAAAGGGGCCACCTCGTTCTGGGATGTTATGGTTGGAGAAGGCCTCCCAGCTGGATTCTTGGGCCCCTGCCAATACGGCTAGTGTGGTAACAGCAGTGTTAGAATCGGCCCCTGTATTACAGAGCTGAAAATACTCAGCCAGGGTCCTTGCTCCTGATCACTATCCAGTGCAAACACCCACCTGTCCTCATCCCTCCTTCCCCTACATCTGTAGCATAACTTCCACCCCATCGTATTCCAGTCCCCTTAAGGTAAAGGCCATTCCATTAACCTTTGTCACTATTTGTTGCAACATTCTGGCCTCTGAGTCTCAAAGGTCGTGCATTCGAGTCCCGCTCCACGGACCCGAGCGTTAGTCCGAGGCTGACTCTCCCAGTGCAGTGCTGAGGGAGTGCTGCACTGTCTGAGACGCCGGCTTTCGGATGAGACATTGAACCGAGGCCCCGGTCTGCTCTCTCAGGTGGACGTTAAAGATTCCACGGCCACTATTTCACAGAAGAGCAAAGGGGAGCTCTCCCCGGTGTCCTGGGACCAATATTTATCCCTCAACCCACATCACTATACACAGATGATCTGGTCATGTATCTCATTGCTGTTTGTGGGAGCTTGCTGTGCGCAAATTGGCTGCTGCAGCAACTACACTTCGGAAGTACTTGATTGGCTGTAAAGTGTTTTGGGGCCTGAGGTGATGAAAGCCGCTATAGAAATGTAAGTTCTTTCTATTTCTTTTAATGCCTCTCCAAAGCTGAATTAATCGGCCAACCGTACCAGCAGCTCAATTATCTCCGAGGCTACAACAGAAAGCGCAGACCAAGGGAAGCCTGACTGAAATGAAAGCCAGTAACTAACTGGGTGACATTAAATCACCAGTACCCTCAATGAACGCCAGCAGTCAAAGTTTCCGAGATCAGGAAGGGAACTCTATCCCGAGAAGCTGTTCACGGAGGTGAAGGGTTTGAATCCCCGGGGACGTAAATTAAACATTAAGAAGGGGCTGCCCCACAATTGTTGACCTGAGCGCTTTCTCCCGCTACGCTGAGCAACTGGCTGTTTTTGCAGCAATTTTCTGTGATTTTTTTTTAATGAGGAAGTTAGGAGCAAGAAGGAAGGTCACCCAAAGTGTAAGAGATCTGTGGCATAGGTTACCAGGGAACGGCACTGGAGCGGACTGGGTAAAACCAATCAAGAACTATTTAGATGTGTTCCTGGAGCGAGAAGAGAGGGAGGAGGGGATTGAGGGATAGAGGAAAAGGTGGGTAGGTGGGGTTGGGGGATATGGGGAGAAGGTGGGTAGGTGGGGTTGGGTGATATGGGGAGAAGGTGGGTAGGTGGGGTTGGGGGATATGGGGAGAAGGTGGGTAGGTGGGGTTGGGGGATATGGGGAGAAGGTGGGTAGGTGGGGTTGGGGAATATGGGGAGAAGGTGGGTAGGTGGGGTTGGGGGATATGGGGAGAAGGTGGGTAGGTGGGGTTGGGGGATATGGGGAGAAGGTGGGTAGGTGGGGTTGGGGGATATGGGGAGAAGGTGGGTAGGTGGGGTTGGGGGATATGGGGAGAAGGTGGGTAGGTGGGGTTGGGGGATATGGGGAGAAGGTGGGTAGGTGGGGTTGGGGGATAGGGGGAGAAGGTGGGTAGGTGGGGTTGGGGGATATGGGGAGAAGGTGGGTAGGTGGGGTTGGGGATATGGGGAGAAGGTGGGTAGGTGGGGTTGGGGATATGGGGAGAAGGTGGGTAGATGGGACTGAGGGATATGGGGAGAAGGTGGGTAGGTGGGGTTGGGGGATATGGGGAGAAGGTGGGTAGGTGGGGTTGGGGGATATGGGGAGAAGGTGGGTAGGTGGGGTTGGGGGATATGGGGAGAAGGTGGGTAGGTGGGGTTGGGAGATATGGGGAGAAGGTGGGTAGGTGGGGTTGGGAGATATGGGGAGAAGGTGGGTAGGTGGGGTTGGGGGATATGGGGAGAAGGTGGGTAGGTGGGGTTGGGGGATATGGGGAGAAGGTGGGTCGGTGGGGTTGGGGGATATGGGGAGAAGGTGGGTCGGTGGGGTTGAGGGATATGGGGAGAAGGTGGGTAGGTGGGGTTTGGGGATATGGGGAGAAGGTGGGTAGGTGGGGTTGGGGGATATGGGGAGAAGGTGGGTAGGTGGGGTTGAGGGATATGGGGAGAAGGTGGGTAGGTGGGGTTGGGGGATATGGGGAGAAGGTGGGTAGGTGTGGTTGGGGGATATGGGGAGAAGGTGAGTCGGTGGGGTTGGGGGATATGGGGAGAAGGTGGGTAGGTGGGGTTGGGGAATAGGGGGAGAAGGTGGGTAAGTGGGGTTGAGGGATATGGGGAGAAGGTGGGTAGGTGGGTTTATCTTTCCAAAAGCGTTCAGTTTCTTGAGCACATAATTTTCTTATTTTCAACTTTTAAAAGTTTCAGCCAAGTCGAAGCTTGAATGAAAAAGGAATAGTTTAATGGCGGTTTAGGTCAGGAAGTGAAGCTTGGTTTGCAGACTGCATCTTGCTGACTGCCTGCCTTGTGCAGTCCGAATCAATATCATCCAACAGAAATCGCTGGCCAGCCCCAGGTGAACCTACAGCACCACCATTTTAGCCATGTGCACTAATCTTAGTCGAGAATGAGTCACACACAACACAGGTAGAAAATGTTCACGACCCCCAATGTCCCCCCTAATTTCAAATTCTTGCAGGCTGTCCCTTTAACGGGATACGGGGCTCATTCAAAGTTGCGCACCCGTGTGAAATTTCACGTTGCGAATGCTGGTCTTGGGCCACGAGGGATCGACAGACATTCGCGGGGCCGCGCGGCTTGGGGAAACGCAGCACGACATGCGTGTAAACTTACTCAACGGGTGGGTACCACCATTCAGTGACGAACAGAGTAAAGGCCTCACATCGATCAATAAAACCCCATCGCACACTCTGCTTTCCATCTTACCATTCTATCAACAACCGTGCAAAAGGGTTAAAGTTCACACAATCATGTCCTGCGAAAATGAATACATTGAGGGCACGTGACCAACGGCAGTGTCTCGTTACTCATTTATTATTTACTAATCAGGATTGCAATTAACCACATCTGGATTCTCAATTAGCCACATGTGGCTAGCTGCTACAGTATTGGGCAACACGGGTCTGGATGGAACCAGTTGCCTAATTACAACATTGTCGGGCGCTGATTGTTAAGGGAATATCTCTGATTTGTATCCTCAAAGAAATATGAAACACTGACATTCAGTGAAGGAAGGGAATGTCAATAAAAGTCGGGCCTAAGGCTGTTGCTAAAAGACATTTAGCTTAAAAATGATATATTTTTTTGTGATATTAAAGAAAGAACTTGCATTTATATAGCGCCTTTCACGCCACCGAGGCGCTTTACAGCCAATAAAGTGCTTTTTTTTTCAAAGTGTAGTCATTGTTGTAATGTAGGAAACGCGGCAGTCAATTTGTGCACAGCAAGCTCCCACAAACAGCAGCGTGATAAACGACCAGATAATCTGTTTTTTAGTGATGTTGGTTGAGGGATAAATATTGGCCCCAGGACATCGGGGAGAACTCCCCCTGCCCTGCTTCGAGATAGTGCCGTAGGATCTTTTACCCGAGAGAGCAGACGGGGCCAAAATCTCATCCAAAAAACGAGACCTCTGACAGCGTCGCACTGGGAGCGTCAGCCCAAAATAACTAAACACATTTGTACGACTTTGCATTCTTTGTGATTGTAGTGGCGAAGCTAACACATTTAAAATAAACATTAGCGCCTGTCTTAAAATGACAGACAGACCAACATCAGATGAATAAATGAAGTGTATGTTGTTAATAGTTGCGCACTGTCATTTTAAGCACTTCCTAAAGCTTTCACTAAAAGCTTATGGACAGGTACAAAAAATAATTGAAAAGGCTAATAGAATGTTGGCCTTTATGTCGGGAGCTGGAATACAGAGGGGTGGAAGTTATGTTGCAGCTGTACAGAGCTCTGGTCAAACCCCTATGGGGAGTAACTGTGTCCAGTTCTGGGCCCCGCCCCAGGGAGGATATATCGGTCTCGGACAGGTTCACCAGAACGATACCGGGGATAAAATTACGAGGGCAGGTTACACGGAATGTGTTCCCTCGAGTGTAGAAGATTGAGGAGGATTTAATCGAGGTGTTTACGATGATTAAAGGATTCGATAGGGTAGAGCGAGAGAAACTATTCCCTCCGGTGGGGGGAGTACAGAACAAGGGGGGCGTCATCTTAAAATTCGAGCCAGGCCGTTCAGGGGTGATGTCAGGAAGCACTTTGTCACACAAAGGGCAGTGGGAATCTGGAACTCTCTTCCCCCAAAAAGCTGTGGAGGCTGGGGGGTCAATTGATAATTTCAAAACTGAGAGAGATCGATTTTTTTTTAGGCAAAGGGTATTAAGGGTTACGGAACCAAGATGGGTAGATGGAGTTAAGATACAAATCAACCACGATCCAATTGAACAGGCTCGAGGGGCTGAATGGCCTCCTCTGTTCTTATGTAAAAATAATCCAGTGCGGAGAGGGCAGGAACAAGCCAGTGCATGTCTGCTCGCTCTCCCGTACCCCCGGGTCATGCGGGGCAGTGTAACGGGTATTAGCTTCATAGGCGTGATTTCCACGATTCATCCACGGGAGTATTGAATCATGGAGGAACACACCTCTATAAATGCCCCCGCCCCAGTGATCGTACCACCCCCTCGGGCCAAATGCAGGGACAGAACGATCTATCCACGGTCTGTATAAAATGTTACGGGTTGAGGAACCAAGTAGATGAAATAATGATACTCAGTGATCCAATAGAATGGCGGAACAGGTTCCAGGAGCCAATCCGCCTCCTCCCATTCCGATGGTCTGATGTCCTGTTTATCATTCCTCACGGTTCTCTCCAATTCCTATCGCGGTGAGTGTTTTTCAGCTGGTTTCCTTTCCCTTCCGCCTGACACCTCACCCAATAACCCAGCGGCAGTGACAATTGCCGTGGCGTGTGTTCCGTCACGATTCGGTGCCGCTCGCAGAGATGGGCAGTTGTGGCTTTGTTGCAGCTGTTGTGTGAAGCCCACTGCCAGATGCCATTCGTAATCCAGTTAAATCGGTAACCCGCTCATCGCGAATGGTCGTTAAACGGCAAGCTGCAACTGCAGTGGTGACCATAACCCGTAAATCTTTCAACAGAATTTCATGACGCGTTGTCAGCCACAAAGCACAGTTGAAAGTATTTAACTGCACAGAAGTAAATGACCTCACCTCAGTGGGTGGCACCCTTGTCTCTGAGTCAGAAGGTTGTGGGTTCAAGTCCCATGCCAGAGACTTGAGCACAAAAATCCCGGCAGGCACTCCAGTGCAGTACTGAGGGAGCGCTGCACTGTTGGAGGGGCAGTACTGAGGGAGCACCGCACTGTCGGAGGGGCACTATGAGGCAGTGCCACACTGTCGGAGGGGCAGTACTGAGGGAGCACCGCACTGTCGGAGGGGCACTATGAGGCAGTGCCACACTGTCGGAGGGGCAGTACTGAGGGAGCGCCGCATTGTGGGAGGGCCACTACTGAGGGTGTGCCACACTGTCGGAGGGGCAGCACTGAGGGAGCGCCGCACTGTCGGAGGGGCAGTGTTGAGGGAGTGCTGCACTGTCAGAGAGGCAGTACTGAGGGAGTGCTGCACTGTCAGAGGAGCAGTACTGAAGGAGTGCTGCACTGTCAGAGAGGCAGTACTGAGGGAGTGCTGCACTGTCAGAGAAGCAGTACTGAGGGAGTGCTGCACTGTCAGAGGGGCAGTACTGAGGGAGTGCTGCTCTGTCAGAGGGGCAGTACCGAGGGAGCGCCGCACTGTCGGAGGCACAGTACTGAGGGAGCGCCACACTGTCGGAGATGCCGTCTTTCAGATGAGATGTTAAACCGAGGCCCCGTCTGCTCTCAGAGGTAAACATAAAAGATCCCACAGCCACTATTTTGAAGAAGAGCAGGGGAGTTACCCCCGGTGTCCTGGGGCCAATATTTATCCCTCAACCAACATCACAAATAAACAGATTATCTGGTCATTATCACATTGCTGTTTGTGGGAATTTGCTGTGCACAAAGTGGCTGCCGCATTTCCTACATTACAAAAGTGACTGCACTCCAAAAGTACTTCATTGTCTGCAAACCGCTTTGAGATGCCCGGTGGTTGTGAAAGGCGCTATATAAATGCAAGTATTTACCGAGGTGTATGAAAGCATGGGCCTTATGCTAAACATCAGTAAGACAGAGGTCCTCCACTAACATGTCCTTGCCACACAGCACTGTCCCCAAACATCAAGATCCACGGTGCGGCCCTGGACAATGTGGACCACTTCCCCTATCTCGGGAGCCTCCTATCAACAAGAGCAGGCATTGCCGACGAGATCCAACACTGCCTCCAGTGCACCAGTGCAGCCTTCGGCCGCCTGAAGAAAAGAGTGTTTGAAGACCAGGCCCTCAAAACTGTCACCAAGCTCATGGTCTACAGGACTGTAGTAATACCCGCCCACCTGTATGGCTCAGAGACAAGGACCATGTACAGTAGATACCTCAAGTCGCTGGAGAAATACCACCAACGATGTCTCCGCAAGATCCTACAAATCCCCTGGGAGAACAGATGCACAAACATTAGCGTCCTCGACCAGGCCAACATCCCCAGCATTGAAGCACTGACCACACTTGATCAGCTCCGCTGGGCCGGCCACATAGTCCGCATGCCAAACACGAGACTCCCAAAGCAAGCGCTCTACTCGGAACTCGTCCACGGCAAACGAGCCAAAGGTGGGCAGCGGAAACGTTACAAGGGCACCCTCAAAACCTCCCTGATAAAGTGCGACATCCCCACTGATGGGAGTCCCTGGCCAAAGACCGCCCTAAGTGGTGGAAGTGCATCCGGGAGGGCGCTGAGCACCTCGAGTCTCGTCGCTGAGAGCATGCAGAAACCAAGCATAGGCAGCGGAAGGAGCGTGCGGCAAACCAGGCTCCCCATCCACCCCTTCCCTTCAACCACTGTCTGTCCCACCTGTGACAGAGACAGTGGTTCTCGTATTGGACTGTTCAGTCACCTAAGAACTCATGCTAAGAGTGGAAACAAGTCTTCCTTGATTCCGAGGGACTGCCTGTGATGATGATGATAAATGCAAGTAATTTCTTTCTTTAATCATCTGCACTTTAGGAGTAAATTCAAATCTAGCTTCATTTTGATGAAGAAGAAATAAGTTGAGTGGTCAAAAGATTTATCAGGAATCAACCCCAAAACTCAGGAATAGCTTCCTTGGCGATGATATTACCACTCCCGGCTGGTCTCATTGTCACACTGACAACCTGCTGAGCAGACCAAGTCATTCTTTTCATTCTCAGGATGTGGGCGTCGCTGGTAAGGCCGACATTTATTGCCCATCCCTAATTGCCTCTTGAGAAGGTGGTGGTGAGCCGCCTTCTTGAACCGCTGCAGTCCGTGTGCTGGGCAAACCATATGGATCTGAAGATTCCAGGTCCACCCCTGGTCACTGCTGAGTTAGTTGATCTAAACTTTAGGAAGGATGTCCTAATATCTCAAAATAATTACAGGCGAGGGAAGCCATTCGGCCCATCTTGAGTCATCCATCTAGAGAGACAATGAATCCCTTCCATCGCCGTATCCAATTGGTTCTTGAATGATTCCAGGCTCTTTGCCTGCACGATCGGGAGTCCTCTCCAGGTGCAGATCACTCTCTGTGTGGGGAAGAATCTCCCGATCTCAGTCCGAGTCTTACCTTTTAATTGTTGGATCCTGCCCTTAATCTAAACTGTTGTTCAGGTTGACGTAGAAAGATCCCACGGCCAGTATTTCGAAGCAGAGCATGGGAGTTCTCCCCAGTGTCCTAGGCTAGCTTTAATCTCTCAACCCACACCTAAACCAGATTTTCTGGTCATGATCACAATTGCTGTTTATGGGAGCTTGCTGTGCGCAAACTGGCTGTGCGCAAACTGGCTGTGCGGCACTTCAGAACATACTGAGGTCATGAAAGGCGCTGTGGGAATGCAAGTTCTTTTTTTCTAAACTCACGACGTGTAAAGCGCTTGCTGGGTATTTGAGATTATTGTCATGTAGCCGAGCTTCCTAGCCGAGGTGACCCCTCGATGTGACCGTGGTGGTGACTGATGCGGTTAATGAGATCTAGTGGCACTTTGACCCTTCGACCCCCTGGCTCTCCCCTCGCCTCCCCTCCCCCCACCCCCACCTCTCGAACATACTCAGCTTCCACCATCCATCTTGGTTGGCCCACAGGCCTTTTCACAATTTGTGTGAAAGCTGGATTAAGCAGGTGTGAATAAAGAAGTTCAGGGCGGCTCTCGGTTGTGGCTGAGAGGCCCAGGCAGTGGCGGAGTGAGACAGTGTTTAAGAAGGGCGAACAACTGGGTTTGAGGACAAAAGCCAATTGTTTCTGCACGTATTTAGCATGGGCAGGTTTTTGCGTCTGTCTTTTATTTGAGGTAGTTCGATCCCCACTATTTTTAAAAATTCGTTCTCGGGATGTAGGTGTCGCTGGCAAGGCCGGCATTTATTGCCCATCCCTAATTGCCCCTTGAGAAGGTGGTGAGCCGCCTTCTTGAATCGCTGCAGTCCGTGTGGTGAAGGTGCTCCCACAGTGCTGTTAGGGAGGGAGTTCCAGGATTTTGACCCAGCGACGATGAAGGAACAGCCGATATATTTCCAAGTCAGGATGGTGTGTAACTTGGAGGGGAACGTGGAGGTGACGGTGTTCCCATACGCCTGCTGCCCTTGTCCTTCTAGGCGGTAGAGGTCGCGGGTTTGGGAGGTGCTGCCGAAGAAGCCTTGGCGAGTTGCTGCAGTGCATCTTGTAGATGGTACACACTGCAGCCACGGTGCGCCGGTGGTGGAGGGAGTGAATGTTGAAGGTGGTGAATGGGGTGCCAATCAAGTGGGCTGCTTTGTCCTGGATGGCGTTGAGCTTCTTGAGTGTTGTTGGAGCTGCACTCATCCAGGCAAGTGGAGAGTATTCCATCAGACTCCTGACTTGTGCCTTGTAGATAGTGGAAAGGCTTTGGGGAGTCAGGAGGTGAGACACACTTGCCTCTCACCCTTGACATTGATTTCCCTCGCTGGTTTTCGAATGTCAAACAAACATGGGACCCCCCACCCCCCCACCCCCCCACCCGCCGACCTTCAGCTGCCCGAGCCACGTGACCATTATTTTCAGGCGTGAGTGTCGCCGGGCTATTCGACAGTGCGTTGGTGGGGGCATCATAGTTCATCCTAGGCACCCCCCCCACCTTCCCTCCCACATCCTCACCTTTCCAGCAAGGGGGACTAGACCAGATGAGGATGACAGCACGAGCCCAGTCCCTCCTTCGCCCCCTCTCCCCAGCCTCCGAGCGATGAGGCCAGTTGGCTCAGGGATGCCAGTTCTGTGTAGCTCAACGACTCGCTGGATAAATCCACCAAGACATCACAAGTGGTGGAAGGATGGCGATGTATCTGCATTCCTCCAATTTGGGCTGTTGTGCATCACTGATTTCCTTCACTCTACCATTGTCAAAAGGTTGTGTGTTCAAGCACTCTCCCAAGACTTGAGCATTAAAATCTAGGCTGACTCTCCAGTGCAGTACCTAGGGAGCACCACATTGTCGGAGAGGCAGTACTGAGGGAGCGCTGTACTGTTGGAGGGGCAGTACTGAGGGAATGCTGCACTGTCGGAGGGGCAGTACTGAGGGAGTGCAGCACTGTCGGTGGGCAGTACTGAGGGAGTGCTGCACTGTCAGAGGGGCAGTACTGAGGGAGTGCTGCACTGTCGGAGGGGCAGTACTGAAGGAGCACCACATTGTCGGAGGGGCAGTACTGAGGGAGTGCTGCACTGTCGGGGGGCAGTACTGAGGGAGCACCGCACTGTCGGAGGGGCAGTTCTGAGGGAGCACCGCACTGTCGGAGGGCAGTACAGAAGGAGCACCGCACTGTCGGAGGGGCAGTTCTGAGGGAGCACCGCACTGTCGGAGGGGCAGTACTGAGGGAGCAGCGCATTGTTGGAGGGGCAGTATTGAGGGAGCACCGCATTTTCGGAGGGGCAGTACTGAGGGAGCGCTGCACTGTCGGGGGGCAGTACTGAGGGAGCACCGCACTGTCGGGGGGCAGTACTGAGGGAGCACCGCACTGTCGGAGGGGCCGTCTTGCAGATGAGACATTAAACCGAGATCCTGTCTGCCCTCTCAGGTGGCCATAAAAGATCCCATGGCACTATTTTGATGAATAGCAGGGGAGTTATCCCTGGTGTCCTGGTTAATATTTATCCTTCAATCAACATCACTAAAACAGATTATCTGGTCATTATCATGTTACTGTGGGAGCTTGCTGTGCATAAATTGGCTGCCACATTTCCGACATTACAACAATGACTGCACTTTAAACAGTACTTCATTGGCTGTAAAGCGCTTTGAGATGTCAGGTGATCATGAAAGGCGTTATATAAATGCAAGCCTTTCTTTCTTATTGGCGGCCGTGCCTTCAGTTGCCTGGGCCCCAAGCTCTGGAACTTCCTCCCTAAACCTCTCCACCTCTCGACCTCTCTCTCCTTTAAGAGACTCCTTAAAACTTACCTCTTTGACCAAGCTTTTGGTCAGCTGCCGTAATATCGCGTGGTTCGGTGGCAATTTATGATAATGCTCCTGTGAAGTGCCTTGGGCTTTTTTACTTCATGAAAGGGGCTATCTAAATGCAAATTGTTGACATTTGGGTTGAACCCAAAGGTGAATTGTTTTCAGTGCACACAAGTATAAATGGTGGATCAGCTTTTGTAATGCATAGTACACCACAAGCTATGGGGAGCGGGCGGGTAAGTGGAGCTGAGTCCACGGCCAGATCAGCCATGATCTTATTGAATGGCGGAGCAGGCTCGAGGGGCTAGATGGCCTACTCCTGTTCCTAATTCTTATGTTCTTATGTTCTTTTCCAAAATGTTTGAAAAATGTATACGTTAAATATTAAGCCAATTGTCTGGGAGGGAAAGAAGAAAAGAACTTTCATTTATATAGGAGAAACTTTTTCACCCAGAGAGTTGTGAACCTGTGGAATTCTCTACCACAGAAAGTTGTTGAGGCCAGTTCGTTGGATATATTCAAAACGGAGTTCGATGTGGCCCTTACGGCTAAAGGGATCAAGGGGTATGGAGTGAAAGCAGGAATGGGGTACTGAAGTTGCATGATCAGCCATGATCTTATTGAATGGTGGTGCAGGCTCGAAGGGCCGAATGGCCTGCTCTTGCACCTATTTTCTATGTCTCTATGTTTCACGACCACCGGATGTCCCAAAGCACTTTACAGCCAATTAAGTACTTTTTGAAGTGTAGTCACTGTTGTAATGTAGGAAACACAGCTGCAAATTTGTGTACAGCAAGTTCCCACAATCAGCGCTGTGATAATGACCAGATAATCTGTTTTGGTGATGTTGGTTGAGGGATAAATATTGGCCTCAGGACACTGGGGACCTCCTCCCTGCCCTTCTTCAAAATAGTGGCCATGGGATCTTGGGGTCCAGCTGAGAGAGCAGACGGGGCCTCGGTTTAACGTCTCATCCGCAAGACGGCAGTTCCGACAGTGCAGCGCTCCCTCAGCACTGCACCAGGAGTGTCTTTTGTGGACTTTTGTGCTGGAGTCCCAGGAGTGGGGGACTTGAACCCACAACCTTCAGTGACCCAGAGGCGTGCGAGTGCTGCTCAGTGAGGCACAGCTGACACCGAAACATTTAACCTGCCCTTTCTCTCCGAGACACCGATGAAGCTGGCGTGTATCCCCGGCATTCTCTGGGACCTCTGTGCAGAGAAAGCCACGGCTTCCAGTTGTCTGAAGTTAATGGGACTGACCAGCAGCGTGACACTGCCCAAGCCCTGTGGCATTTCTTAATGACATGAGCAGCAGGTGTTAACGGGCATTTACGCAGTTCACTGGGTCACAGCCTGGGAGACGCTGAGAAAATCACCGATGGATTTCAGATCTGAACCTTGACCTTTGCTCCCAGTGCAGTCCGGCTCCTGAAATTTTGCGAAGACCTTTGGCCAGCCAATGACACGCTCGGCCATCCAGATAATCACGGCCCACATTGGAGCCCGCGAGCTCTCCTCAGTTGGCCTGGTGATGGAGGAGGCCGTCATCAGGTTTGCTCAATCGCGGGTCACGCCCCGCTGATGGAGTCCCCTAATAACCAGCGCTTTAATGGGTCGCCGCCGATTTAAAACTCTCGCCCTCGTCTTCACATCCCTCTGCAGCCAGGTGGCCCGCTCCCTCTCTCCCCAATCGATCGCGTCGCTCCACGGTCTCTCGCCGCTCCGGCGCCCCGACCTCGCCACTCCTGCTGCACCTGCCCGCGCTCCAATCACCGACCTGGGTCATGGTGACGTCCAATCCAGTCGCCCGCTTCACAGCCGGCTCGCGCTGCACCTTGAACTGCTGATGGTCCTTGCAGGTCGGGGCCGCCGTGCTGGGTCAGGGGCCCAGGAGAGCCGTGAGTTCGGGGCCCAGAAGAGGCGAGGGCCCAGGGGCAGCACGGGCCCAGCCCACACTGCGATATGTGGGCGCACGAGGTCCGTGCAGCAGAGCTGGTCTCCAGTCGTCCTGGGTAACCCTTACCACTGGACCAAGACCTAGCTCTGTCAAGCCCGTGTGGTGGCTGGTGTGCAACGGTCACCCCACGTCAAAAAAATCCACGCACAGGCATCTTCCACCCTTCAGGATGTCGTTCGGAACCTGGACTGTTATGTCCTTCATTGAAACACCTGTGAACTCATCCCTTTTTGGCCTGGAAGCAAGTCATCCTCGACACGAGGGACCGTCTATGATGATGATGATCCCCGTACCCTCCTCCAGCCAGTGTTCCCTTCAGGCTCTCCCGACCTCCCATGCAGCTGGCTCACCGGCCTTTCGGTGGGGAAAATGTGCATGTACTGAATGGACCGTGCACCCAAAAAAAAATAACCGGAACGGTGCCTGCAGTCCTCCGAGACCTCTGCGTTCCACCAATTGTAGACTCTTGCCCATCCGCGATTTCCATCACTCTGTCGGTGGCCGTACCTTCAGCTGCCTAGGCCCCAAGCTCTGGAATTCTCTCCCTAAACCTCTCCCCCCTCTCTCTCCTCCTAAGGAGAGTCTTAAAAAAGGAGAGAGAGGCAGAGAGGTTCAAGGAGACCTGTCCTAATGTCTCCCTATGTGGTTCGGTGTTGAATTTTGTCTGGTAGTCGCTCCTGTGAAGCGTCTTGGGACGTTTTACTGCTTTAAAGGCGCTGTCAAAATTTAAGTTGTTGTTACAGTTGTGGCATGGACTGATCTTTAGGAGGTTTTGTATCTTTGGCTTTGCTCTGTCCATCCCGAGTGAGCGGTGTTATTGCAGGAGGGGGCAGAACACTCTCCAGTACAGGCAACCAACATTAGCATCAGAAGCCAACAACAAGAAAGAACTTGCATTTCTATAGCACATTTCACAACCTCAGGACGTCCCAAAGCGCTTTACAGCCAATGAAGTCCCTTCTGGAGTGTAGTCACTGTTGTAATGTGGGAAACGCGGCAGCCAATTTGCGCTCAGCAAGCTCCCATCAAAAAGAAATCTGTGTTAAATGACCAGATAATCTGTTTTCCTCGCGATGTTGCTTGAGGGATACATATTGGCCCAGGACACCGGGGAAGAACTCGCCCTTTGAAATAGTGACGGTAGGATTGATTAAAGTGACAGCCGCGGCTCAGTGGGCAGCACCCTCGCCTCTGAGTCAGAAGGCTGTGGGTTCAAGTCCCACTCCAGGAACTCGAGCACATAAATCTCGGCTGAGACTCCCAGTGCAGTGCTGAGAGAGCGCTGCACTGTCGGAGGTGTCGTCTTTCGAATGAGATGCTAAACCGAGGCCCTGTCTGCTCTGTGTAAAAGATCCCATGGCACTATTTTGAAGAAGAGCAGGGGAGTTCTCCCTGATGTCCTGGGGCCAATATTTATCCCTCAATCAACATCACAAAAACAGATTATCTGGTCACTATCACATTGCTGTTTGTGGGAGCTTGCTGTGCACAAACTGGCTGCTGCGTTTCCCACATTACAACAGTGACTACACTTCAAAAAGTACTTCATGGGCTGTAAAGCGCTTTGGATCGTCCTGCGGTTGTGAAAGGCGCTATATAAATGCAAGTCTTTCTTTTACGTCCGCCTGAGAGGGCAGATGGGAGCCTTGGTTTAGCGCCATTCCTGAAAGGTGCCAATACAGTGTTGGGTCGATGCCGTGATCGGAAAGCTCGGCTGACTGCATCGTGAGGGTTCGGATTTCCACAACCATGTCCACCGGGTTTCGGCCCGTAAGCTGATTTTATGGCGGCACAGACACACATTTGGTGCAAAGCCCTCCCTCAGCAGGAGGGGGCTTGCCTTTGCCAAACCGCTGCTCCGGCGGCCAAGGCCTCCAAAGCTTGGAAGCAAGTGCCAGAGGAGAATGGAAGGTCTGGTTCTGTGCCATCTCATTTAACAAACCTGCTGAGGAGGAGGACCACATTTCCACATCTCGCATCTGTCGCGGGGAATTCGAGCCTCCCCGGTTAGCCACCGCACTGATTTCTGCCGTCAGAACCTGTCGGAAGGTTGGTGGCTTCGAGTCGCCCCACACTCCACAGACTCGAGCAGAATAAAATCCAGCCCAACGCTCCCAGTTGCAGTACTGAGCGAGTGCTGCACTGCCAGAGCTGCGCATCTTTCAGAGGAGACGTTAAACCGAGGCCCCGTCTGCTACAGGGAGGGCGGGGGGGGGGGGGGGGGGGGCGGTGGAGGGGCGAGATCGTGGAAGGGGTTTGAACACGAGGGTGAGAATTTTAAAAGTCAGTTGTTGCCGGACCGGGAGCCGATGTGGGTCAGCGAGCACAGGGGGTGATGGGTGAGCGGGACTCGGTGCGAGTTAGGACACGGGGCAGTGAGCACAGGGGGTGATGGGTGAGCGGGACTCGGTGCGAGTTAGGACACGGGGCAGTGAGCACAGGGGGTGATGGGTGAGCGGGACTTGGTGCGAGTTAGGACACGGTGCAGTGAGCACAGGGGGTGATGGGTGAGCGGGACTCGGTGCGAGTTAGGACACGGGGTCAGCGAGCACAAGAGATGATGGGTGAGCGGGACTCGGTGCGAGTTAGGACACGGGTCAGCGAGCACAAGAGATGATGGGTGAGCGGGACTCGGTGCGAGTTAGGACACGGGGGCAGCGAGCACAGGGGGTGATGGGGGCAGCGAGCACAGTGGGTGATGGGTGAGCAGGACTTGGTGCGAGTTAGGACACGGGGCAGCGAGCACAGGGGGTGATGGGTGAGCGGGACTTGGTGCGAGTTAGGACAGGGGGGCAGTGAGCACAGGGGGTGATGGGTGAGCGGGACTTGGTGCGAGTTAGGACACGGGGCAGTGAGCACAGGGGGTGATGGATGAGCGGGACTCGGTGCGAGTTAGGACACGGGGCAGCGAGCACAAGGGGTGATGGGTGAGCGGGACTCGGTGCGAGTAAGGACACGGGGCAGCAGAGTTTTGGATGAGTTGAAGTTTCGGAAGGTTGTATGGATGGCCAGGAGAGCGTGGGAATAGTCGACTCTGGAGAGAAGCGAGTCGCAGATGAGGGCTTCAGCAGCGGATGAGTTGAGGCAGGGCGGCGACGGGCGATGTTGTGGCGATGGAAGTGGGAGGTGTTGGTGATGGAGTGGGTATGAGGTCGGAAGCTCGTCTCGGGGTCAAATAGATACAGAGTCTGCACTTGCATCAGAAGCAGCCCACTGTGCTTTGAGAGTCTCCGCGCTGGGGTGAGGCCAAGGGTGGTGGGGGGGAAACTGGAGGGAAAGATAAACCCTGCGTGAAATGTGTGGCGGCTCCCGATCATTGTCGGAGGGTCGACCTCGCTGGCATTCCATTGGCCAAAATCGCAAACCAGAAACCAAGGTGAAAGGCCTTTAACAGCTGCACGCAATAAAGATGTAACGTGAGTGGTGTCCCCCGCTCTGCCCGCCTCGAAGTATCGTTTCCTGTGTGTGTGCAATCTGATATTGTTGGCTTTGGGGGCGGTGATGGGTGGTTGGGCTGGGGGGTGGGGGCGAGCAGAATGTGTTACAATCAGCTTTTGTTGCAGTCCCGCAGAAGTTTGCAGTCGTAGCATCGTAAAACACATCAATCTGAAACCAAGCTGGTAATCGTTCGATGCTGCTCCATTAATGTGACAAGATGTCGGTCTTAAATCTCCCACCAAGCGCTCTTTCCCCTCCCCTACCCTACCCCAGCCTCCCCCACCTCCCCCTCCCCCAACCCACACCCTACCGTCACACCTCCCCCTCCCCCAACCCCCACCGTCACACCTCCCCCTCCCCCTCCCCCAACCCCCACCCCAGACTCACCCTCCCCCAACACACACCCCAGCCTCACCCACCTCCCCCTCCCCAACCCCCACCCCACCGTCACACCTCCCCCTCCCCAACCCCCACCCCACCGTCACACCTCCCCCTCCCCCAACCCCCACCGTTACACCTCCCCCTCCCCAACCCCCACCCCAGCCTCACCCACCTCCCCCTCCCCCAACCCCCACCGTCACACCTCCCCCTCCCCAACTCCCACCCCAGCCTCACCCTCCCCCAACCCCCAACCCACCGTCACACCTCCCCTCCCCCAACCCCCACCCCACCGTCACACCTCCCCTCCCCCAACCCCCACCGTCACACCTCCCCCTCCCCCAACCCCCACCCCAGACTCACCCTCCCCCAACACACACCCCAGCCTCCCCCACCTCCCCCTCCCCAACCCCCACCCCACCGTCACACCTCCCCCAACCCCCAATCCACCGTCACACCTCCCCCTCCCCCAACCCCCACCGTCACACCTCCCCCTCCCCAACCCCCACCCCAGCCTCACCCACCTCCCCCTCCCCAACCCCCACCCCACCGTCACACCTCCCCTCCCCCAACCCCCACCGTCACACCTCCCCCTCCCCCAACCCCCACCGTCACACCTTCCCCTCCCCCAACCCCCACCGTCACACCTCCCCCTCCCCCAACCCCCACCATCACACCTCCCCCTCCCCAACCCCCACCCCAGCCTCACCCACCTCCCCCTCCCCCAACCCCCACCCTACCGTCACACCTCCCCCTCCCCCAACCCCCACCGTCACACCTCCCCCTCCCCCAACCCCCACCGTCACACCTCCCCCTCCCCCAACCCCCACCATCACACCTCCCCCTCCCCAACCCCCACCCCAGTCTCACCCACCTCCCCCTCCCCCAACCCCCACCCCACCGTCACACCTCCCCCGTCTCACCCGCCTCACCCCCCACCCCCGCCTCACCCATCTCACCCCCCCCCACCCGTACCAACCTCCACCTGCCCCACCCATCTCACCAGCTCACCCACCTCCCTCCCCACCCACTCCCGCCTCACCCACCTCCACCTCACCCCCCTCCACATCCCAGCCTCACCCACCTTCCCCTCCCTCCTCCCAGCCTCACCCACCTCCATCTCCCCCTCCTCCCCTAAACTCCACTAAAACAGATTGCAGCCGGTAATTTGCACGCTTTTATATATGTTTTAAGAAGCTTAATGCACCACTCCAGCCATCCAAACTATCTCTGGAGATAAGGCTGCCCCTCGCTAACTCAGGGACCCGGCTAAGTATATTAAAACCATTTCTTTATCCCAGTGATTTGCCAATCCAACAGTGCACCAAATCAGTAGCATTGTATCTCAGAGCCCATTCTGACAGCTAAGAAATGAGGCATGGAAGTTCAGTAATGTTCGGCTGCTCTCTCTCTCTCTCTCTCTCTCTCCCCTCGCAGTTCACTAGCCCGGGGCTAAGTTACATCCAATGCATTATTATTAATATTATTATTGTCATCGCTCGCAGCCTGCTCTTTCTTTTATTAACAAATTCCTTCAGCTCTATGAGCCCCCAGATCACGGAAAGAAATCGTCTGCTGGAGATTGTGTTATTAGAGCTAATTAGGAAGTAATCAAATATGTTGTGGGTTGGTAGGGGAGGTGCAAACGCACACACACCAACACACTCACATCATGATCATCATCACAAACACATGCACACACACACACAGACACAGACACACACTCATGTACGCACACACACAGACACAGCGACACACTCACATCATGATCATCATCACGCAAACACACACATGCGCACACGCACACACATGGACACACCCGCACACTCACACAGACACACGTACACAGACACACTCACCTACACACGCACAGAGGCACACACACACACACACACACATACACATGAACACATGCAGATGCACCCACACACGCACACACATGCACACTCACACTGCGGCAAAAGTTGGAGCGGATGGGTGGATGGACTTGGAAATAAAATCAAAAAGGCACAGCTTTTGAAAGCCAACATAAATACAGCCATTAGAGTGTCCATAATTGTCTTCATTCGAAACACGAACTGACCGTGCTATTACTGAGGGAGTGCTGCACTGTCGGAGGGGCAGTACTGAGGGAGTGCTGCACTGTCGGAGGGGCAGTACTGAGGGAGTGCTGCACTGTCGGAGGGGCAGTACTGAGGGAGTGCTGCACTGTCGGAGGGGCAGTACTGAGGGAGTGCTGCACTGTCGGAGGGGCAGTACTGAGGGAGTGCTGCACTGTCGGAGGGACAGTACTGAGGGAGTGCTGCACTGTTGCAGGATCAGTACTGAGGGAGTGCTGCACTGTCGGAGGGGCAGAACTGGGGGAGCGCTGCACTGTCGGAGGGGCAGAACGGAGGGTATGCTGCACTGTCGGAGGGGCAGTACTGGGGGAGCACTGCACTGTCAGAAGGGCAATACTGAGGGAACGCTGCAGTCTCAGAGGGCCAGTACTGAGGCGGGGGGACTGCACTGTTGGAGGTTTTTTTACCGCCCTCTTGGGCGGACGTAAAAGATTCCACGGCCCCTATTCCGCAGAAGAGCAAGGGAGTTCTCCCCGGTGTCCTGGGCCAACACCATCACGATGAGCTTGGCTCTTTATGCCCTGTGGCCGAGCAAGTCGCTCAGTTATGAAGCGTTCGAGGTTGGGCAATGAATGCGGCCTCCCCAAGTCGATCCACATCCTGAGAACAATTATTTTTCGATGGCCGCTCTTGTGTCCACTGAGCCATTGACACAGTTGCTGTCTCCTCTTTTATATCGTGCCCTCTGACCGTTAAAGTTACAGAAAGCTCAGCCTCGGCTCCTCCCATCGGCGGGGGGGAGGGGGAGAGGGAATTATCACCATAATAATTGATTCACAAAAAACGTTTTGACTTAAAACAAGAAAAATGCTGGCAGTGGTTTTGTCATCTCCCCCCCTCCCCTCCCCCACTCGGCCTCCTTTTAAGATACGCCCTGGGTAAGAGGTCATGGGTACAGCGATGAGAGGAACGAAAAAGCTTGTGGCCTACTTGCCCGGTACGTTTTAAGTTACAAGCAAACTGCTGTACACACCGGGGAGACATTTTGTCTCGGTGTGTTTTTAACACTAAGTTTACTAAGGTTACTACTTTTACCGTGGGTGTCTTGACAGATCCTTTCAAGGGTGTGCGAAACCCTCGTTGCTGCCTCATATCCTGAGTGACCCAGCAGAGCCGCCAGATTTATTTTCTCTCGGCCGACTATCTTGCGTCCTGCTCCGAAGGCCCCGACTTTCCCAGCTCGGCCTGGTCAGCCCGTGCTTCTTCACCGACCTGGCAATGGAATGGGCCTGAGCTGTGTGCATCCGCAGGTTGTCGGACTCATTCACCGCTGAGCTCAAGTTGGACACTTCCAACCCCTCGCCCGCCCACCATTCCCCCTCCCCCTCTCGCCATTCCCCCACCTCGCTCCTCACCCACCCCCCTTCCCAATTCCCCATCCAACTCTCGCCCACCTGCCATTCCCCCTCCCCCTGGCCCCCCTCACCCACCCCATTCACCCTCCCCCTCGTCCACCCCCATTCCCCCTCACCCTCATTTACCACATTCCCCCATTTCCCCCTCGCCCACCCCCCTCCCCCATTCCCCCTCACCCACCCCCTTTCCCCCATTCCCCCTCCGCCTCACCCACCTCATTCCCCCCCACCCACCCCCATTCCCCCTCGCCATCCCCCATGTCCCCCTCCCCTTCGCCCGCACCCCCGTTCCCCATTCCCGACCCCTCTCGCCCACCCCCTTCCACCTCCCCTCGCCCACCCCCACTCGACATACAACAACAGCTTATTAGCACTTGCAAGGGGCCTAGCGCCTGGGATAAGCAGCCAGCGCATGTTTCCGGCCCTGTGTCTGGGCCTAAACGTTGACCAGTTTCTACCCAGGAGTCTCCGGTGCCAATCGGCCTATGAGGCAACCTGTTCCTTCCACTGCCGTCTGTCCTGACTGTGGTCGGGGTATCACCTCCCCGACACAACTCCCCCAGAAGCTCGTGGTTCCCCACAGGTTATGTTTATATTTGTAACGTACTCCTTTTGAACCCGGGTACGTTTCCGTAAAGGTATTTTTTCAATGTGGCCAAGTTGTCAGCCTGACTCACAACCCCCTTACTGCCCAATTTCCATCGCTCCACCATTGATGGTTGTGCCCTCAGCCACCTGGGCCCTAAGCTCTGAAATTCACTCCCTAAACTTCTCCGACTCTCCGCCCCTCACTCTCCTCCTTTATGAGGCTCCTTAAAACCTACCTCTTTGACCAAACTTTTGGTCATCTGCCCTAATATCTGGTTCGGTGTCAAAAAATGTGTTTGATAATCGCTCCAGTGAACTGCCTTGGGACGTTTAACTACTTTGTACAGTTTTAGTCTCCTTACCTAAGAAAGGATATACTTGCCTGAGAGGGAGTACAACAAAGATTAATTCACCAGACTAATTCCTGGGATGGGTGGATCGTCCTATGAGGTGAGACTCAGTAGAATGAGCCGATACTCTCTGGAGTTTAGAAGAATGAGAGGTGATCTCATTGAAATATATAAAATTATTTGAGGGCTTGACAGGGTAGATGCAGGGAGGATATTTCCCCGGGCTGGGGAGTCTAGAACCAGGGGTCACAGTCTCAGGATAAGGGGTTGGTCATTGAAGACTGAGATGAGGAGAAATTTCTTCACTCAGAGGGTGGTGAATCTTTGGAATTCTCTGCCCCAGAGGGCTGTGGAGGCTCAGTCGTTGAGTGTATTCAAGGCTGGGAGCGATAGATTTTTGGACTCTAGGGGATTCAAGTGATACTGGGATTGGGCGGGCAAGTGGTGTTGAGGTCAAAGATCAGCCAGGATCTCATTGAAAGGCAGAGCGGGCTCGAGGGGCCGTGTGGCCTATACCTGCTCCTAATTCTTATGTTAAAGGCACTATATAAATGCGAGGTGTTGTTCTTGTTGTTTAGGCCGGCTCCAACCTTTCGACCTGCCTGTGATGGGTTGGGCCTACCAGGAGTTAGACTCCCACCATTTTGGCTCTCAAGGGTCACAGGAGCACAGGAGCCTTCCCACCACTTCGAGGGGCAGTCCCTGGTGAGGGACTAATTTAGGATGGGGGTGGTGGGGATTGAGATGGACGCTCAAGCACCCCCCCAAACCCCGCCCCCTCCCCCCCCCCCCCAACCCAGGCCTCTACCGCTCGGTATCATGTACTCTGTGAGGCCGTTGGTGAAGCTGACTCTGTTCCCTGCTCCAGAAGCTATTCTTGTTCTCTCAAGCGCATTGCGTTTGATCCACAATATGTGCTAAGTGGCATGCTTTATAATATTAAACTTTCAAATTAGACACTGTAGTTCTGAGGGGCTTTCATCGCTCTGAGACACTCGACACGTTCAATCATTGGCTGCGATCGTAATGAAACATTAAACTCGCCAAACAAATCCAGAGGGTATTTTCAAGGCTTCAATTCAACTTGAAATAAATCATTTTGAGCACTCCAAACTCTGCGATCTTTTCAAACTGGTGCAGCCCAATTTATAGAAAAGATAAAAATGCTCTCAGGCAGATCTTAAAATCGTATACATATTTTTTGAACATTTTGTTACAATACTGAAAGCTCTGCCTTTCCTTCCTGCTTGTGGTGCACTGTCTGCAGGGGATGCCCTTTCCCTCCGCTCTCAGTCCCACAGGCAGTGTTTCTGGATGAAATGCTCCTGTAAGTTCTGGAGGGACCTGCCGCCATCTCTTGCCCCCCCCCCCCCATACATCCCTCCCCTCTGAAAACAATTACCAAAAAAAAGGACTTAAGAACACAAAATATAGCATGAAATGAGAAAAGGCCACTTAGCTCATGGGCTCTCCTCCTTCCACAGATCCTGGGTACTCTATCCCAGCCATTTAATCTCTCTCAGACCCTGTAAACGTTATTCTATCATCCAACCCGTGCTGTCCCTGCCCTGGGAGTGTTTGATGGGACAGTGTAGAGGGAGCTTTACTCTGTATCTAACCCCCTGTACCTGCCCTGGGAGTGTTTGATGGGACAGTGTAGAGAGAGCTTTACTCTGTATCTAACCCCCTGTACCTGCCCTGGGAGTGTTTGATGGGACAGTGTAGAGGGAGCTTTACTCTATATCTAACCCGTGCTGTACCTGCCTTGGGCCTGTTTGATGGGACACTGGTTGCCCGAAACGGAATGTCTTTCAATCAACAGCAGTGAGGTCCCCTACCTCGAAGCACACAATAAAAATCTGTTTGTCTTTGTGCTAAATGTTGCAGCAGTTGGATCGTGGTGATGCAGTGAACATGGTTGTTGGAGGGGCATGCTATTCAAAAATAGCAAATTAAATTATTCTACCTCGCCTGCTTTGACCTGACCCCACAGATGACAGTGCAAATGAATGTTCTTCCTTAATATAATATAATTAGATGAGAAATATCTTGCTAATAAAGTTATACACTCATTTAAAGATTGATAGCAATCCATTTAGTTGTTAGCGGGTTATTTGTGACAGCCACGCTATATGAGCTGTTATTGCATTCTATATGACTTAAAACCTCTGAAGGGAATTAACAATTGAGACTGTTAATTCTCTGTTCGTCCTGTGGGATGTCACAGCTTTTAGATTATTAGCTGATCTGTGAGGTTGCAATTTTTTTTAATCTTCGCAAGGCAGCCTCGGGCAGGAGTTATAATCTATTAGCATTATTGGTCATTGTTCTTGCAATTGCTTTTTTATGAGCCTGCATCTCTCCACACAGAATGGATAAATCCCATCTATCAGTGCAGTTATATGATTTCCCCCCTCACTGAAAGTCGAAAGATAAGTGTTATGTGTGTTACTGTGTCAGCCGCGTCTCGGTGGGTAGCACTCACGCCCTCTCTCTCGCCTCTGAGTCAGAATGCCAAGGGTTCCAATCCCCCACTCCGAGACTCGCGCACAGAAATCCAGGCCGACGCCCAGTGCAGTGCTGAGGGAGTGCCGCACCATCGGAGGTGCCGTCTTTCGGATGAGACATTAAACCGAGGCCCCCGTCTGCTCTCAGGTGGACATGAAAGATTCCATAGTACTATTTCGAAGAGTTCTCCACGGTGTCCTGCAACCAATATTTATCCCTCAATCAACACAACAAAAACAGATTATCTGGTCATTATCACATTGCTGTGTGTGGGAGCTTGCTGTGCGCAAATTGCCTGCCACAATTACAACAGTGACTGCACTTCAAAAAGTGCTTCATTGGCTGTAAAGCGCTTTGGGATGTCCGGTAGTGGTGAAGGGCGCTATAGAAATGCAAGTCTTTATGAAAACAGGCAGAGCAGAACAGCTTGTGGTCATTCAGGAAAATACTGCCTCCTTTCTCTCCTTTGCTCTTTCCAGTTCCTTCCTCTCATCCTTTTCCTTCTCTCTTGCTTTCTCTTTGAGAATCATAGAAACTTACAGAACTCATTTCAGTTGTGGAGATCTGGGCAGCTTGGCCTGAAAAGGTGCAGGAGGTTGATTCTATCAGTAATTTTAAGCGGGAGTTGGACAGGGGCTTGAGGCTGAGGAACTGTCAGGGTTACGGACAAAATGTGGGGACGTGGGACTGAGCGCGACTGCTCTGTCAGAGAGCCAGCACAGGCTAGACGGGCCGAATGGCCTCCTTCTGTGCCGCAAGTCTCTACGATTCTAAAAGGGAAAGCACGAGAGACGGAAAAGAATGAGAGGAAGGAAATGCAAAGAAGGAAGGAGACAGAAGCAAACAAAGAAAGGAAAATCAGAAGGAGAAGACAGAGAGAACGAGGATGAGCGAAAGAAAGGGAAGGAAGTAGAAGTGGAAAAGAGAGTGAGAAAGAAGAGGAAGGTCAAAAAGAAGGAGAAAGGGAAAGGCAGAGAAAGGGAAAAAAGAAGCAAAAAAGAGAGAGAAAGAGGCGGGACAAAAGAAAGGGAAGGAAATATAAGAGAAGGGAAAAGAGAGAAAGAAAGGGAAGGAAAGCAAGCAGGAGAAAGAAAGAAGGGAAGAGAAAAAGGGGAAGAGAAAAAGGGGAAGAGAGACTTGTAGGCAAACGTAGCAGCTGTTATGTTCAGAATAACTCCACAAGACTATAGTGTAAGCTCAAACTGTTGTGACCTTGGTCTCTTTAACATAACTCCAGAGTGAGGAGGTAGGATGGTAGACTGCCTTTTATACCTGTTTGCCCAGGGTTTGCAGGTGACCCTTGGGTCTCCCACAGGTGCGCCCCCTGGTGGCAAGTCTTACACACTAGTAAAGTTTACATACATAACAGCAGCCATTTTGCACACAGTAAGATCTCACAGAAAGCAATGATCTGAATGAGTTGAACTTATTTGCTGGTGTTGATCGGGTTGGGAATGTCAGCCCAAGGACACTCGGAGATCTCGCTGCTCTGAGTCCGTCAGTCCAACAAGCACCCGAAATGAGGGAAGACATGTTCCGTTTTGGGACAAGATCATCAGACACTGGACACAAGCCCTGAACCCTGACTTACCTTCTCTATCAGAGCCTGCTGCGTGTTCCCAGCATTTCGTCCTTATATTTCTTGCTTTTCTTGATTTTCCTTTTATTTGTAAAAGAGTGGTGACAGTGTTACTGGAGCGAGAAGGTGTCAGCCCATCCAACAGCACCTTGTATTTATACATCGCCTTTAACGTAATAAAACGCCTCCAAGGCGCTTCACCGGAGCGATTATCAAATGAAATTTGACACTGACCCATATACAGAGATATTACGGCAAAAGCTCAGTCAAAGAGGTAGGGGTTTTGAGGAGTGTCTTAAAGGAGGAGCGAGAGGCGGAGAGGTTTAGGGAGGGAGTTCCAGAGCTTAGGGCCCAGGCAGCTGAAGGCACGGCTGCCGATGGTGGGGCGATGGAACTCAGGGATGCTCAAAGGGCCAGAGCTGGAGGACTGCAGGTGCTTCACCATCCTGTCACCACTTGTGATGTCTCAGTGGGTTTATCCAGCGAGTCGTTGAGCTGGACAGACCAGGCAAGCATGTCCCAGATTCCATCCCTGAGCCAACTGGCCTCATCGCTCCGAGACTGGGCTGGTGCTGTTCATCCTGATCTGGTCCAGTCGCTCTTGCTGGAAAGGTGCGGATGTGGGAGAGGGGGACTGGGGTGCGGGGGGGGGGGGGGGGGGGAGGTACTGTGATGCCCCCATCAACGCGCTGTCGAATAGCCCGGCGACGCTCACGCCTGAAAATAGTGGTCACGCAGGTCGGGTAGCTGAAGGTCGGTGGGGTGGGGAGGTCGAGTATCTGTTTGACAGTTGAACACCAGCGAGGGGAATCAGTGTCGAGGGTGAGAGGCAAGAGTGTCTCACCTCCTGACTCCTCAAAGCCTTTGCACCATCTACAAGGCACAAGTCAGGAGTGTGAGGGAACACTCTCCACTTGAGCTGCGGGGCCCAAAACTGAACGCAGTTACTCCAGATGGGGGTCTAACCTGTGCTCTGTACCACGGTAACATAACTTCCTTCCCTTTGTTTTCCTCCCCTCGAGATAAAGGCCGACACTCCATTTGCCTTCTAAATTATTTTTGATAATCTTAGCAAGGGAATATATTGTGCAGCTTCACTGCAGCAAAGGAATCAGAGTTGTTTAATAACACGTTAATAATCATCAGTGCTTCAATGGGAAGTTGTTTTACAGCACGTGCAATTTTTAACATTGTTTAACGTGCTAATTTGTGATAAGTGTTTGTCGTGAGACATTTACAGATGTGCTGATGTCTGCGTTGCCTCCATTACACACTGCAAGCACTTCAATCAAAGCGGCGAGTGAATTAATATCAAACCTTATTACTACGCTGTCGGTTTAAGCTTGCCAATTAATAGGCAAACGTTTTGTGCTGTCTGTGGGGCTCTCCTGTGGTTTGGTGGATGGCTCGCTGGCCACAGAGTCACTAGGTTGTTGGTTCAAGCCCCACTCCTACCACTGAGAAGGATCGATATTTGTTAGGCAAGGGTTGTTAAGGGTTACGGAACCAAGGCGGGCAGATGGAGTTTAGGTACAGATCAGCCGTCATCTAATAGAATGCTGGAAGAGGCTCGAGTGCCTTCCCTTGTTCCGATGTTGCTATTCCAATGAGAAGGAAAGACTGTAAGAGAAAGGATAACCATCCGTGGCTAACTAAGGAAAAAAGGGATAGTATCAAATTGAAAATAAGAGCATACAAAGTGGCCAAGACTAGTGGGAGGCCAGAGAATTGGGAAATCTCCTCTTTCAGAAGGCTCCAGGGTACAGTTCCATCGAGTATAAGATCCAGGCCGACACTCCCAGTGAAGTACTGAAGGAACGCTCTGCTCAGTGGATGGAAAAGATCCCACAGCCACTATTAGCGGTCACTCAGTGGCTCAGTGGGCAGCACTCTCTCTCACACCTCGGAGTCAGAAAGTTGCGGGTTCAAGTACCACTCCAGGGCACAAAAAAAATCTAGGCTGACTCCAGTGCAGTACTGAGGGAGTGCTGCACTGTCGGAGGTGCCGTCTTTCGGATAGGACGTTAAACTGAGGTCCCGTCTGCCCTCTCAGCTGATGAAAAAGATCCCACGGCCACTATTTCGAAGAAGAGCAGGGGAGTTATCCCCGGTGTCCAGCGGCCGATATTTATCTCTACATTAACATCACTAAAACAGATTGTCCGGTCATTATCACATTACTGTTTGTGGGAGCTTGCTATACACAAATTGGCTGCCGCGTTTCCCACATTACAACAGTGTCTAGACCCCAGAAGTACTTTAGTAGGTGTAAAGCGCTTTGAGATGACCGGTGGACGTGAAAGGCACTATATAAATCCAAGTCTTTCTTTATTACGAGCAAGTGTTCTCCCCGGTATCCTGGGCCAATATTTATCCCTCTACTAACATCACTAAAACAGATTATCTGCTCACTTACTTATCACTTTGCTGTTTGTGGGAGCTTGCTGTGTGCGAATTGGCCGCCGCATTTCCCTATTTCACTACAGTGACTAAAGTTCAAAAGTACTTCATTGGCTGTGAAGCGCTTTGGGATGTCATGAGGTCATGAAAGGTGCTATATAAATGCAAGTTCTTTCTCAATCTACGACCTATCATCGCCGACGCGCCTGAGCCTGGATTCATGAAAGGGAAATCATGTTTAACTAATTTACTGGAATTCTTTGAGGATATAACGAACATGGTGGATAGAGGTGTACCGATGGATGTGGTGTATTTAGATTTCCAAAAGGCATTCGATAAGGTGCCACACAAAAGGTTACTGCAGAAGATAAAGGTTCGCAGAGTCAGAGGAAATGAATTAGCATGGATAGAGAATTGGCTGGCTAACAGAAAGCAGAGAGTCGGGATAAATGGGTCCTTTTCAGGTTGGAAATCAGTGGTTAGTGGTGTGCCACAGGGATCGGTGCTGGGACCACAACTGTTTACAATATACATAGATGAGCTAGAAGAGGGGACAGAGTGTAGTGTAACAAAATTTGCAGATGGCACAAAGATTAGTGGGAAAGCGGGTTGTGTAGAGGACACAGAGAGGCTGCAAAGAGATTTAGATAGGTTAAGCGAATGGGCTAAGGTTTGGCAGATAGAATACAATGTCGGAAAGTGTGAGGTCATCCACCTTGGAAAAAACAGTAAAAGGAAATATTATTTGAATGGGGAGAAATTACAACATGCTGTGGTGCAGAGGGACCTGGGGGTCCTTGTGCATGAAACTCTTTCCCAAAAAGTTAGTTTGCAGGTGCAGCAGGTAATCAGGAAGGCGAATGGAATGTTGGCCTTCATTGCGAGAGGGATGGAGTACAAAAGCAGGGAGGTCCTGCTGCAACTGTACAGGGTATTGGTGAGGCCGCACCTGGAGTACTGCATGCAGTTTTGGTCACCTTACTTAAGGAAGGATATACTAACTTTGGAGGGGGTACAGAGACAATTCACTCGGCTGATTCCGGAGATGAGGGGGTTACCTTATGATGATAGATTGAGTAGACTGGGTCTTTACTCGGAGTACAGAAGGATGAGGGGTGATCTTATTGAAACATTTAAAATAATGAAAGGGATAGACAAGATAGAGGCAGAGAGGTTGTTTCCACTGGTCGGGGAGACTAGAACTAGGGGGCACAGCCTCAAAATACGGGGGAGCCAATTTAAAACCGAGTTGAGAAGGAATTTCTTCTCCCAGAGGGTTGTGAATCTGTGGAATTCTCTGCTCAAGGAAGCAGTTGAGGCTAGCTCATTGAATGTATTCAAGTCACAGATAGATAGATTTTTAACCAATAAGGGAATTAAGGATTACGGGGAGCGGGCGGGTAAGTGGAGCTGAGTCCACGGCCAGATCAGCCATGATCTTGTTGAATGGCGGAGCAGGCTCGAGGGGCTAGATGGCCGACTCCTGTTCCTAATTCTTATGTTCTTATGAGTATGCGGACAGTCCAGGAGAGGTGGGGCCTCGAAGTAAGCCCCTTACTGTTTTCTGCGCACACACACTGTATAGGGCCTGAGGGGATTTGTGGGATGGGGTCGGGGAGGCTTCAAATGACAGCAATCAGTAACAGGAATTACGGCAAGATTTTCCCCACGTTATCCCCATCCCCGCAGCCCCCCCACACCGCCCGACCCCCTTCCGTAGCCTAGCAGCAGCCCTGCTCCTCGTCTGCCTCAGCACAACTTGTATTTATATAGTGCCTTTAACATCATAAAACGTCCCAAGACGCTTCACAGGAGTGTTGTAAAAAAAAAAATTGACACTGAGCCGCATAAAGAGATATTAGGGCGAATGACCAACAGCTTGGTCAAAGAGGTAGGTTTTAAGGAACATCTTAAAGGAGGAAAACATACATAAGAACATAAGAAATAGGAGCAGGATCTTGATCTTGGCCTCAACTCCACTTCCCTGCCTGCTCCCTATAACGCTTGACTCCCTTATCGTTCAAAAATCTGTCTACCTCCATCTTAAATATATTCAATGACCCAGCCACCACAGCTCTCTTGGGCAGAGAATTCCAAAGATTCACGACCCTCAGAGAAGAAATTCCTGCTCATCTCCATTTTAAATGGGCGACCCTTTATTCTGAAAGTATGCCCCCTAGTTCTAGATTCCCCCACGAGTGGTAAGAGAGGTGGAGAGATCGAGAGGTTTAGGGAGGGAGTTCCAGAGATTGGGACCCAGGCAGCTGAAGGCACGGCCACCAATGGTGAGGGTGATTAACATCAGGGATGCTCAAAAGCCAGAAATGGCAGAGCGCAGGGGTGTAGGGGGATTATCGGGCTGGAGGATACGAAGAGAGCAGACTTTCTGGCCTGTATATCTAAGCAGCAGGACTGGCCAATGACCCATCATCATCATAGGCAGTCCCTCGAAATCGAGGAAGACTTGCTTCCACTCTAAAAATAAATCCTTAGATGACTGAACAGCCCAATACGGGAATTACAGTCTCTGTCACAGGTGGGACAGACAGTGGTTGAAGGAAAGGGTGGGCGGGGAGTCTGGTTTGCCGCACGCTCCTTCCGCTGCCTGCGCTTGTTTTCTGCATGCTCTCGGCGACGAGACTCGAGGTGCTCAGCGCCCTCCCGGATGCACTTCCTCCACTTAGGGCGGTCTTTGGCCAGGGCCTCCCAGGTGTCGGTGGGGATGTTGCATTTTATCAGGGAGGCTTTGAGGGTGTCCTTGAAACGTTTCATCTACCCACCTGGGGCTCGCTTGTCATGTAGGAGTTCCGAGTAGAGCGCTTGCTTTGGGAGTCTCGTGTCAGGCATGCGGACGATGTGGCCCGCCCAGCAGAGCTGGTCGAGTGTGGTCAGTGCTTCGATGCTGGGGATGTTGGCCTGGTCGAGGACACTGACGTTGGTGCGTCTGTCCTCCCAGGGGATTTGCAGAATCTTGCGGAGACATCGTTGGTGGTATTTCTCCAGCGATTTGAGGTGTCTGCTGTGTATGGTCCACATTCCCACGTTCGAGCTGATTACTGTTACCGACTGCCGACATTATCGAGCAATCAGCGCCTGGTCCGCACAACTTCTCTCCAACGTCACAAGCTGCTGATTAAAGGCGTCTTCTCCCGAACGCTTTTAATCATTGACGGCAGCCAATTACCCCCTTGTTCAACAGACGGTGCCAGAGTTACAGCTGGGAGTGTTAACGTCTTGTTGAACATTAAGTGCCGATGGTCACCAAGCCCTGAACGTGAGACATCCCCTCGCATCTGAGATCCTTTTGTGCTCCTATCGTTTTTAGACTGACAGCTCCTCTAAACTTACAGCCACGATTGCCCCCTCGTAGCGTCCAGATGCACTGAAGTGATTCCCATCCCCTTCCATAACCTGCTCAAAACAGCAATCTGTGTGGTTTAGGGTTCCCAACCCCTCCAGGGTTGCCCTGGAGTTTCCAGGAATGAAAGAGAAATCTCCCGGGAACGACCCGGGGGGCAAATTACCCAGGAGAAAGATCAAAGGGTTGGTGGTGGGCGAGGCCTTTTAAAGTTTCTTCGACCGTTCTCGTTTAGTAGTTGCAGAAATATTGGGGAAGGGAAGGGCTGTTTGGCCGGGTGAGGTGGCAGGAGGCGGGTGGGCGTGCGACGAAACCTCCAGGAATACGGCCGATTAGAGTTGGCAACCTGAGCATTATTACAGGGTCTGATTGGTCATTCTGTCGGGTCTAAGTCTGTACACGGTATGAGGGCAGGGTCGGAAGGTGCAGGATGGTGACTCCAGTTCTGGCTGCTCAATAGCTGGTGCCTGCACATCATGGGGCCACAGAGGTATGGATCTCACCTTCAAAAACAGAGCGAATCTCTCAGCCGTGTCTCAGTGGCACACTCTCTCTCTCTCTCTCTCACCTCGGAGTCAGTGGGTCGTGGGTTCAAGTCCCACTCCATGGACTTGAGCACAAACTCCAGGCTGACACTCTGGGTGCCAGTGCTACATTGTCAGAGGTGCCACTTTTCGGACAAGACATTAAAACCGAGGCCCCACCTGCCCTCGCAGGTGGACAGGAAAAATCCTATTTCGAAGAAGAGCAAGGGAGTTATCCCTGGTGTTCAGGGCCAATATTTATCCCTCGACTAACATTACTAAAAACAGATTCTCATTTATCTCATTGCAAAGCGCTTTACAGCGAATGAAGTACTATTTGAAGTGTAGTCACTATTGTAATGTGGGAAACGCGGCAGGCAATCTGCGCACAGCAAGCTCCCACAAACCTCAACGTGACAATGGCCAAATCATCTCAGTGATGTTGATTGAGGGATAGATATTGGTCCAGGACACGAGGGATAACTCCCCTGCTCTTCTTCAAAATAGTGGCCGAGGGATCTTTTAAGTCCACCTGAGAGAGCAGACGGGGTCTCGGTTTAACATCTCCTCTGAAAGACATTGTCAACATTTCCAGCTGCTTGATTTAGACAGATCTGCCCCGATCGCTGGACAAGCTGCCTGCAGTTTGACCCCGCGAGATAGTAATTTAATAACACAAATAAATAAAGGAGAGAAGAGAGAGAGAAGTGCCTGGAGCCCAAAACTGCGTAATCTTGCGCCTCACATTATCAAGTCGGAACAGCTAGGCAGCCAAGACTCATAAACCTTTAGATGTCACTTTGCTCAATTAAGAGAAATTGATTTTACTGCACCGCGGTCTGTGATAAATATGCTATCACCGCCTTTGCTTCGCCCCCTCTCACTGCCACTGCCCATTTGTCCTGATGCGTCCTGCAAAAAGCAGTCCAGAGATATGAGGGGCTCGTCATTAACCGCGGTCAGTGTCAGCAGTCTTGACAGCTCAGGAACTGGGGCGGCTTTGATGGATCTCAGCAGCCTCGCTCCCGACAATTACCCACTGCCGACAGTCGGGCTGACTCGCTGAAAGACGGGGAAAATAAGATGCCCTCATTCTATAATTGCACCTGTATTAATAAATTATGATTTAAGGCAGACAACGCGAGATGGGAAGTTGTCACACAGCCTGCAACGGACCGAGGGGAAGGATGGAATGTAATGGCTTATTAAAGCGGCAGATTTCCTCCGCTGATCAGGTAGTGTGGCTTTAATAAGCAGGAAGGCATCCCAGAATGAAGCAAAATATCTTTTTATTAGGCACTTTACAACCTTCTGGGCTCAACATCGAGTTCAACAATTTCAGATCATAACCTCTGTTGCTATTTATCCAGACAGCAGCTGTCGCTGTTTCTGCCATTCCCAATCACACCCTATCGAGACCCATCATTTGTTTCTTAACTTGTCCCATTACCATCTCCTTTCATCTCGCACCATCACCACTTTTGTCTCTCTAATCTCTCCTGCCGTCCAACCTATCACAGACCTTCTCTTTTGTTCTTTCCTCCCCTCCCTCCTTTCCCTGCCCCCTGCACTTGCTTAAAAACCTGTTACATCTCTAACTTTTTCCACTTCTGATGAAGGGTCACCGACCCAAAACGTTAACTCTGTTTCTCTCTCCGCAGACTCCACCTGACCCGCTGAGTGTTTCCAGCATTTTCTGTTTTTATTTCAGGTTCCAGCATCCGCAGTTTTTTGCTTTTGTATCAGACCACTGGACGCCACAAAGTGGTTTAACAGCCAATCAAGTACTTTTGAAGTGTAGTCACTGTCGTAATGTAGGAAACGCAGCAGCCAATTTGCACACAGCAGGCTCCCACAAACAGCTATGTGACAGTGACCGGATAATCTGTTTCAGTGATGTTGATTGAGGGATAAATATTGGCCGTGATCTTATTAAATGGCGGAGCAGGATTGAGGGGCCAAATGGCCAACTCCTGCTCCTATTTCTTATGTTCTTATCTTCTTATGAGAGAAGGAGTTCGAAGGGCAGACGTTGTGATGATTCCCGATTTCAACCCAGTGTGAGGGTACACGGAGGTGGAAGTGTTGTGTGACGGGGGAAATTTGGAGTTTAGGGACAAGGGAGGAAAGTTCCCATCTGACCAGAGCAAGATTGATGATGTCATCATCATAGGCAGTCCCTTGGAATCGAGCAAGACTTGCTTCCACTCTAAAAGTGAGTTCTCAGGTGACTGAACAGTACAATATGGGAATTACAGTCTCTGTCACAGGTGAGACAGACAGTGGTTGAAGGAAAGGGTGGGTGGGGAGTCTGGTTTACCGCACGCTCCTTCCGCTGCCTGCGCTTGCTTTCTACATGCTCTTGGCGACGAGACTCGATGTGCTCAGCGCCCTCCCGGATGCACTTCCTCCAGTTAGGGTGGTCTTTGCCCAGGGTTGATATAGAGGGAAGATGGCAGTGAAAGATTGATCTAAAAAGAAAGAAATACTTACATTTCTATAACGCCTTTCACGACCGCTGGACGCCACAAAATGGTTTACAGCCTTGGGAGTGTAGTCACTGTTGTAATGTAGGAAACGCAGCAGCCAATTTGCGCACAGCAGGCTCCCACAAACAGCTATGTGACAATGTCCGGATAATCTGTTTCAGTGATGTTGATTGAGGGATAAATATTGGCCCCAGGATAACTCCCCTGCTCTTCTTCGAATTAAGAACATAAGAAATATGAGAAGGAGTAGGCCATAAGGCCCCTCGAGCCTGCTCCGCCATTCAATAAGATCTGATCATGGACTCAGCCCCACTTCTCCGCCCGCTCCCCATAACCCCTCATCTCCCCATTGCTCAAGAAACTTGTCTATGTCGGTCTTAAATTTATTCAATGTCCCAGCTTCCACAGCTCTGTGAGGTAGCAAATTCCACAGATTCACAACCCTCTGAGAGAAGAAATTTCTCCTCATCTCAGTTCTAAATGGGCGGCCCCTTATTCTAAGATCATGCCCTCTAGTTCTAGTCTCCCCATCAGTGGAAACATCCTCTCTGCATCCACCTTGTCAAGCCCTCTCATAATCTTATACATTTCTATAAGATCACCTGAATTACAATGAATAGAGGCCCAACCTACTCAACCTTTCCTCATAAGTCAACTCCCTCATCCCCAGGATCAACCTAGGGAACCTTCTCTGAACTGCCTCCACAGCAAGTATATCCTTTCGTAAATATAGAAAACAAAACTGCACGCAGTATTCCAGGCGTGGCCTCACCAATGCCCTGTGCTTTTATACTCCATCCCCTTTGCAATAAAGGCCAAGATACCATTGGCCTTCCTGATCACTTGCTGTATCTGTATACTATCCTTTTGTGTTTCATGCACAAGTACCCCCAGGTTCCGCTGTACTGCAGCACTTTGCAATCTTTCTCCATTTAAACAATAACTTGTTCTTTGATTTTCTTTCTGCCAAAGTGCATGACCTCACACTTTCCAACATTATACTTCATCTGCCAAATGTTTACCCACTCACTTAGCCTCTTTATGTCCTCCTCACACATTGCTTTTCCTCCCATCTTTGTATCGTCAGCAAACTTGGCTACGTTACACTCAGTCCCCTCTTCCAAGTCATTAATATAGATTGTAAATAGTTGGGGTCCCAGCACTGATCCCTGCAGTACCCCACTTGTTACTGATTGCCAACCAGAGAATGAACTATTTATCCCAACTCTCTGTTTTCTGTTTGTCAGCCAAACTTCCATCCATGCTAATATATTACCCCCAACCCCGTGAACTTTTATCTTGTGCTGTAACCTTTTGTGTGGCACCTTGTCAAATGCCATGGGATCTTTTATGTCCACCTGAGAGAGCAGACGGGGCCTCGGTTTAACGCCTCATCCGAAAGACGGCACCTCCGACAGTGCGGCGCTCCCTCAGCACTGCACTGGGAGTGTCAGCCTAGATTTATGTGCTCAAGTCCCTGGAGAGGGACTTGAACCCACAACCTTCTGACTCAGAGGCAAATGTCAGCCGGTAAATAGGAGTGAGAGAAGAATGAGAGAGCTATCACAGAGAGTGCGGCACGGACAGGGGTAGACAGGAGTTATCAGCTTTAAACCTGGGTGCACTGTGCGTGTACAGGAGGTGACACTGAGACACACACGGGCTGTGCATTGCCAGACGGGAGTGAATCATTTTCTTTTACCGTGTATATATTGAATGGGCACAGGAGCTGACAACGAGATGTACAAGGACTGTACAGCATGAAACATGAGTCAATTGGCTGTAACGTTTGCTGGTTGAACACAGTCCCTGCATTGTTGCTCCCCACGTACAATGAGATGACAGCAACTGCTGGAAATGGCTCTGTTCTCTCGCTGGCTTTGATAAGGTACCAAGGAAAGGTCAATCAATTTACCAGCCAGGCAGTGCTTGTCAGCCTCAAATGTCAAGGCCTGGCCCGGAGATGACACTGCCGTCAACAGCCGCAGCCAGCAGCGCCTTGCGTCTTGCCTTGGATGTTGACGGGGGCCTGTGCCAGGGAAGGTCATGCATGCTGGAGGAACAGCAAACGGTGTACATCCCCAGGGGGACAAGGGGACAAGGGGACGATCGACACCTCTGCTCGCTCGTCTTCCTGGAGGTGACGTCACACCACCCCACTCCCCCTCTCCCCCGCCTCCAAACACGCTGCCGCCATTGGTCGCCCAACACTTACATAAGAAATAGCAGCAGAAGCCGGCCATTTGGCCCCTCGAGCCTGCTCCGCCAGTCAGTACAATCATGACTAATCACTTCCATCCTCGCGGCGCCCCGCCTTCGGCCAATCGCAAAGCAAACTCTTTGTGACCCGATTGGTTGACTCTTTACTGTCACTCAATCAACCATTTCCCTCTGCCCCTCCCAGCACCCCCGCCACAATATTTTTATAACTAATAAACAAAAGTGGTCCAAAAAATAAAAAATTAACACCATTTCTTTCAGCGCCCCCATGATTGTTTTCCCGGGTTTCTTGCGGCAGTGCGCCAGAGATTAATCGCCAATTCCCGGAGTTGCCAGGCCAATCCCGGATGGGTTTTGCAACCCCGAAGTCTGATGAAGGGTCCTGCTCCTGAATCGTTTTTTGCTGCCCCGTCTCCGCCCCTGCCTCAGCTCAACTACTGCTGAAACCCTCATCCATGCCTTTGTTACCTCCAGACCTGACTATTCCAATGGTCAGCCTCCCATCTCACACCCTCCATTCATCCAAAACTCTTCCGACCCGTGTCCTAACTCGCACCGATTCCCGTTCACCCATCACCCCCAGTGCTCGCTGACCGACCGGACTGGCAACGCCTCGATTTTAAAAATTCTCATCCTTGTTTTCAAATCTCTCTAAGGCCTCGCCCCTCCCTATCTCTGTGACCTCCTCAAGCTCTGCAACCCTCCGAGATGTCTGCCCTCCTCCAATTCTGGCCTCTTGCGCATTCCTGATATTCTATCGCCCCATCATCGATGGCCGTGCCTTCAGCTGCCTGGGCTCTAAGCTCTGGAACTGCCTGCCTAAACCTCTCCACCTCATTCTCCGGCTCTCCTTAAAACCCACGTCTTTGACCAAGCCTGTAGTCACCTGCCCTAATGTCTCCTTATTGTCTTTCGGATGAGACGTTAAACCGAGGTCCCGTTTGCGCTCTCAGGTGGATGTAAAAGATCCCATGGCACTATTTCGAAGAAGAGCAGGGGAGTTCTCCCCGGTGTCCTGGGCTAATATTTATCCCTCAATCAACATAACAAAAACAGGTTAGCTGGTCATTATCGCTGTGTGTGGGAGCTTGCTGTGCGCAAATTGGCAGCCGCATTTCCTGCATTACAACAGTGACAACACTCCAGAAGTACTTCATTGGCTGTAAATTGCTCTGAGATGTCTGGTGGTCATGGAAGGCGCCATATAAATGCAAGTCTTTCTTTCTTATGTGGCTCGGTGTCAAATCTAGTTTCAGCACATTGAAGGCACTGTTTTAAAAAACTTAGAAACATAGAAAATAGGTGCAGGAGTACGCCATTCGGCCCTTCGAGCCTGCATCATCATTCAATATGATCATGGCTGATCATGCAACCTCAGTACCCCATTCCTGCTTTCTCTCCATATCCCTTCATCCCTTTAGCCATAAGGGCCACATCTAACTCCCTCTTGAATATATCTAACGAACTGGCCTCAACAACTTTGTGTGGCAGAGAATTCCACAGGTTCACAACTCTCTGGGTGAAAAAGTTTCTCCTCATCTCACTCCTAAATGGCTTAACCCTCATCCTTAGACTGTGACCCCTGGTTTTGGACTTCCCCAACATCGGGAACATTCTTCCTGCATCTAACCTGTCCAATCCGGTCAGAATTTTATATGTTTCTATGAGATCCCCTCTCATTCTTCTAAATTCCAGTGAGTATCAGCCTAGCCGATCCAGTCTTTCCTCATATGTTAGTCCTGCCATCCCGGGAATCAGTCTGGTGAACCTTCGCTGCACTCCCTCAATAGCTAGCACGTCCTTCTTGTCCCTGGTTTGATTCGGGAGGCCCGCCCAAAGCTCTGGGCTGTGGAGTCACGTGATCCAGCTGGTGTCTGATCACACCGCTTATAAAAAATACAACAAACAGCCTGGATCAGCGAGAGTAAAACCCTGTACAGCCGCCAGCATTCGTGTCTCACCAATTTATAACAAATTCCCAGCCCTGTAATGGCCCTGACAGATCACTAGTGTCTCGTGTGATGGATTAACCATGTCAATCTCTTTGTGCAGTAAACCTGATTTCTCTTGTACTTGACTTGCCAGATTCTACCCTGTACACGTTCAGGCTAATAGACCCCCAGCAGCATAGTTGCAAGGCAGCGATTAGCTGTTTTTAAATTAAATTCCTCTCCAATTTTTTCTCACTTGTCTCTGAAGGCACTAGCTCTCTGGGGCGCATGGGGAGGTGGTGGGTACAGAGCCAAACAGCCCTCTGGTACCTTGAGACATGAGCGCGTAATCCAGTGAACCAACACTCCCAAATGCGAGTACTGAGGGAGTGCCTGCACTGTCGGAGTTGCCGTCTTTCGGATGAGTCGCGAAACCGAAGCCCCGTCTGCTCTTTCAGGTCGACATAAAAGATCCCATGGCCACCATTCCGAAGAAGAGCAGGGGGGAGTTCTCCCCAGTGTCCTGGGGCAATATTTACCCCTCATTAAAAATACAGGTTATCTGGTCATCATTGCTCTTTGTGGGAGCTTGCTGTGCACAAATTGGTTCACACGTTTCCTACACTGCAACAGTGACTACACTTCAAAATGTACTTCATTGGCTGTAAAGCGCTTTGGGACTTCCTGAGCCCATGAAAGGTGCTATCTAAATGCAAGTTCTCTCTTTCTTTCTTAGCGAAGTAAACATTTTTCATATGAAATACAGGGAGGTGATCATCACAGGTGAGCCTGTTCTTGCCCTCGCCTGAAGAACTCACCCCACCCACAGGTGGTGATGTGACTGATTGTTCACCTCGATGGTCGAGGGGCATTATAGGCAATTATCTTAGACAGCCACAAACCAAAGGTTGATCCTGCGATCTTTCTGGTCTGTGTGGCTCAGTACCAGACTTGCTGATACACTGAACAACTGGCCATGACACAGAGTAAAGCTCCCTCTACACTGTCGCAGCAAACACTCTCAGAGCAGGTACAGGGGGTTAGATACAGAGTAAAGCTCCCTCTACACTGTCCCATCAAACACTCCCAGGGCAGGTACAGAACGAGTTAGATACAGAGTAAAGCTCCCTCTACACTGTCCCATCAAACACTCTCAGAGCAGGTACAGGGGGTTAGATACAGAGTAAAGCTCCCTCTACACTGTCCCATCAAACACTCCCAGGGCAGGTACAGCACTGGTTAGATACAGAGTAAAGCTCCCTCTACACTGTCCCATCAAACACTCCCAGGGCAGGTACAGCATGGGTTAGATACAGAGTAAAGCTCCCTCTACACTGTCCCATCAAATACTCCCAGGGCAGGTACAGCACGGGGTTAGATACAGAGTAAAGCTCCCTCCACACTGTCCCATCAAACACTCCCAGGGCAGGTACAGCATGGGGTTAGATACAGAGTAAAGCTCCCTCTACACTGTCCCATCAAACACTCCCAGGGCAGGTACAGCATGGGGTTAGATACAGAGTAAAGCTCCCTCTACACTGTCTCATCAAACACTCCCAGGGCAGGGACAGCACGGGGTTAGATACAGAGTAAAGCTCCCTCTACACTGTCCCATCAAACACTCCCAAGGCAGGTACAGCACGGGTTAGATACAGAGTAAAGCTCGCTCTACACTGTCCGATCACACACTCCCAGGGCAGGTACAGCACGGGTTAGATACAAAGTAAAGCTCCCTCTACACTGTCTCATCAAACACTCCCAGGGCAGGGACAGCACGGGGTTAGATACAGAGTAAAGCTCCCTCTACACTGTCCCATCACACACTCCCAGGGCAGGTACAGCACGGGTTAGATACAGAGTAAAGCTCCCTCTACACTGTCTCATCAAACACTCCCAGGGCAGGTACAGCACGGGTTAGATACAGAGTAAAGCTCCCTCTACACTGTCCCATCAAATACTCCCAGGGCAGGTACAGCATGGGTTAGATACAGAGTAAAGCTCCCTCTACACTGTCCCATCAAACACTCCCAGGGCAGGTACAGCACAGGTTAGATATAGAGTAAAGCTCCCTCTACACTGTCCCATCAAACACTCCCAGGGCAGGTACAGCACGGGTTAGATATAGAGTAAAGCTCCCTCTACACTGTCCCATCAAACACTCCCAGGGCAGGTACAGCACGGGTTAGATACAGAGTAAAGCTCCCTCTACACTGTCCCATCAAACACTCCCAGGGCAGGTACAGCACAGGGTTAGATACAGAGTAAAGCTCCCTCTACACTGTCCCATCAAACACTCCCAGGGCAGGTACAGCACGGGTTAGATACAGAGTAAAGCTCGCTCTACACTGTCCGATCACACACTCCCAGGGCAGGTACAGCACGGGTTAGATACAAAGTAAAGCTCCCTCTACACTGTCTCATCAAACACTCCCAGGGCAGGGATAGCACGGGGTTAGATACAGAGTAAAGCTCCCTCTACACTGTCCCATCACACACTCCCAGGGCAGGTACAGCACGGGTTAGATACAGAGTAAAGCTCCCTCTACACTGTCTCATCAAACACTCCCAGGGCAGGTACAGCACGGGTTAGATACAGAGTAAAGCTCCCTCTACACTGTCCCATCAAATACTCCCAGGGCAGGTACAGCATGGGTTAGATACAGAGTAAAGCTCCCTCTACACTGTCCCATCAAACACTCCCAGGGCAGGTACAGCACAGGTTAGATATAGAGTAAAGCTCCCTCTACACTGTCCCATCAAACACTCCCAGGGCAGGTATAGCACGGGTTAGATATAGAGTAAAGCTCCCTCTACACTGTCCCATCAAACACTCCCAGGGCAGGTACAGCACGGGTTAGATACAGAGTGAAGCTCCCTCTACACTGTCCCATCAAACACTCCCAGGGCAGGTACAGCACGGGTTAGATACAGAGTGAAGCTCCCTCGACACTGTCCCATCAAACACTCCCAGAGATTTATACATTTGTACCTCTCCAGTCCGGCATCCTTGGGACCTGACTGGTGCCGGACCAGAGACATTTCAGGCTGACCCTAGCGTTGTCAGCAGCACCATAGACTTACCGCGTACTGCTGACAACGCTAAGCTGCTGACAACGACCTGGCCGCGTTCTGCGCATGCGCTGCACAGAATCCGACAGCGCAGCATTTCTGAGGCTCCCTCTCCGCGCTGCCCCGACCAAGGAGTGGACACCGGAGGCAGCGGGGAGAGGGAGCAGCCGGCAGCACCAGGACACAGCGTCGGGTCAGGGATGTTGCCGGACCAAGGAATCCCGGACTGGAGAGGTACAACCTGTATTCGCATCACGAGTAAAAGACTGGAAGAAAAGTTTCCTGCAAGTCCATTCAAACCTTCGTTAGCCAATGGGGCTGTAATTGTTGTTTAGTTATTTTAATTCCTTGCCCGTGTCTCTTTGGGGTGTGGGGTGAGGAATCTCTGGCCAGCGACAGGTGGCTCTCCACTGTTTTCATTCATTATGATAATGGGGGAGTCCTGATGTGCAATTTGTGGATTTATGACTGGGAGTCAATGAGCTAGAATGCAGGCTGCGTGTGCATCTTTGATAAGGTTCTAATTGGATGGCAGTGACCTTTCAGGAGTGTAATTCAAGGCAGAAAGATTAAAACGCGGCAGGCAAAGTGACAGGTTCTTGGGGTGGGGGGTGGGTGGGGTGATGAACTAAAGTATGAAGTCAGCTGTGCTGGTGAGCGAGAGATGTTAGCGATGATGAATTGGAAGACAGGCTTTATGGAATTAAATCATCCTCTGCTCCTTCTCACTTGGCCAGCAGCCAGACGCAAGGCGGATGGCAGAGGGTGGAGGACACACACCACAGGTAACCTCTGCTTACAGGCTACAGGATGGCTGGTCTGGGAAATGGAAAAATCAGTCACACTGAGGTATTCTTCTCAAGGTGGGACTGAGACACATTGTAGGGCAGTGTAGAGGGAGCTTTACTCTGTATCTAACCCCGTGCTGTACCTGCCCTGGGAGTGTTTGTTGGGACAGTGTAGAAGGAGCTTTACTCTGTAACTAAGCCATGCTGTACCTGCCCTGGGAGTGTTTGATGGGACAGTGTAGAGGGAGCTTTACTCTGTATCTAACCTGTACTGTACCTGCCCTGGGAGTGTTTGGTGGGACAATGTAGAGGGAGCTTTACTCTGTATCTAACCACGTGCTGTACCTGCCCTGGGAATGTTTGATGGGACAGTGTAGAGGGAGCTTTACTCTGTATCTAACCTGTACTGTACCTGCCCTGGGAGTGTTTGGTGGGACAATGTAGAGGGAGCTTTACTCTGTATCTAACCACGTGCTGTACCTGCCCTGGGAGTGTTTGATGTGGCAGTGTAGAGCAAGGCCACGCTGCCCATTGAGCCTGTGCCAGCTCTATGAAAGAGCTATCAAATTAGTCCCACTCAAGTGCTCGTTACCCACAGCTCTATAATTCTCTTGACATGTATGCAATTTTTTTTAAGTTACTATTGAATCTGCTTCCACCGCTCTTTCAGGCAGCGCGTTCCCGATCACAACAACTCGCTGTGCAAGACATATCTCCTCACCTCCCTTCATGTTCTTTTGGCAGCTATCTTCAATCTGTCTCCTCGGGTTACCCTCCTGCCATTGGAAACACTTTCTCTGCATATATTCTAACAAAGCACTTCATGATTCTGAATATCTCTAAACTTCTATTAAATCTCCCCTTAACCTTCTCTGTTAAATCTCCCGATGTTGGGGAAGTCCAGAACCAGGGGTCACAGTCTAAGGATAAAGGGTAAGCCATTTCGGACCGAGATGAGGAGAAACATCTTCACTCAGAGAGTTGTGGGCATGTGGAATTCTCTGCCACAGAAAGTTGATGGGTCCAGTTCGTTAACTATACTCAAAAGGGAGTTAGATGTGGCCCTTACGGCTAAAGGGATCAGTGGGTATGGAGAGAACGCAGGAATGAGGTACTGAAATGCACGATCAGCCATGATCGTATTAAATGGTGGTGCAGGCTCGAAGGGCCAAATGGCCTACTCCAGCACCTATTTTCTATGTTTCTATGTTCCAAGGAGAACAATCCCAGCTTCCGCAGTCTCTCCATGTAACTGAAGTCCCTCATCCCTGGTGCTATTCTGGTCAATCTCCTCTCCAAGACCATCCTACAGTGCAGTGCCCAGAATTGAACACAGCGCACTCACTGCGGTCAAACCGGTGATTTACAAAGGTTTAGCGTAACTTCCTTGTTTGTGGTGTTTTTAACTTGCATTGATTGAGGGGACATAAACTGCTGTGGAATATCTAATCGTGAGGATTACAAACCTTGGCACTGAAGCTACTCTGACAGTTAATGGATATTAAAAGCCAGTGTTGACAAGGTCAGAATCATGAATCTGCACCTCCCATTTTATTGCGAAAATAATGGAGTATTCGTCACCCTCTCCTCCTCCTCCGCCACCCCCCCCCTCCCCCCCCCTCCCCCTCCCCCCCCCCCCCCCCCCCACTTGGCCATGTGCCTTTCCACTTGCCTTGCCTTGAATGACATCATGGTTTGGAGAAGTTACTGCAGGAGTGTGACCGAGAATCAGTCAATTAAGTGATAAATTTGCCGGTAAAATTATAATGACGCGGGATTTTAAGCCGTCAGAACATTAGGATTTCAATCACTTTGCAGTATATCTCGTTTTTAGCCTCCCTCGTAGTCCTTGTCCTGGAGTCTCCAGGAATTGAATAACTCATCATCATCATCATCATAGGCAGTCCCTCGAAATCGAGGAAGACTTGCTTCCACTCTAAAAGTGAGTTCTCAGGTGACTGTACAGTCCCATGTGGGAATTACAGTCTCTGTCACAGGTGGGACAGACAGTGGTTGAGGGAAAGGGTGGGTGGGACTGGTTTGCCGCACGCTCCTTCCGCTGCCTGCGCTTGATTTCTGCATGCTCTCGGCAACGAGACTCGAGGTGCTCAGCGCCCTCCCGGATGCTCTTCCTCCACTTTGGGCGGTCGTTGGCCAGGGACTCCCAGGTGTCGGTGGGGATGTTGCATTCTATCAGGGAGGCTTTGAGGGTGTCCTTGTAACGTTTTCTCTGTCCACCTGGGGCTCGCCTGCCGTGTAGGAGTTCCGAGTAGAGCGCTTGCTTTGGGAATCTCGTGTTGGGTATGCGGACAATGTGGCCTGCCAGCGGAGCTGGTCGAGTGTGGTCAGTGCTTCAATGCTGGGGATGTTGGCCTGGTCGAGGACACTAATGTTGGTGCGTCTGTCCTCCCAGAGGATTTGTAGGATCTTGTGGAGGCATCGTTGGTGGTATTTCTCCAGCGACTTGAGGTGTCTGCTGTACATGGTCCACGTCTCTGAGCCATACAGGAGGGCGGGTATTACTACAGCCCTGTAGACCATGAGCTTGAATAACCATGACCAGGAAAGCAAACCCCTGGGGGAGAAATTCACGAGCGATCCGTTTTGGGCGCGAATTCTTAAATGTTTGAAGATTTAGGGCCAGGCGCTATATTGATTGAGAGAACAGAGCTCGGACCACGAAGGTTGGGTATATTCCGGGAGGTTTCATCACATGATTCTCGCATTAACCCTGCCCCCACACTCCTGCCATTGCTGCATCCTCCAGGCAACTGTTTATCTCATGGTCAGTTAGGAACATAGGAACAGGAAAAGGCCATTCAACCTGGCATGCAGGTACAGCAGGCGGTTAAGAAAGCAATTGGCATGTTGGCCTTCATAGCGAGGGGATTTGAGTACAGGGGCAGGGAGGTGTTGCTACAGTTGTACAGGGCCTTGGTGAGGCCACACCTGGAGTATTGCGTACAGTTTTGGTCTCCTAACTTGAGGAAGGACATTCTTGCTATTGAGGGAGTGCAGCGAAGGTTCACCAGACTGATTCCTGGGATGGCGGGACTGATCTATCAAGAAAGACTGGATCAACTGGGCTTGTATTCACTGGAGTTCAGAAGAATGAGAGGGGACCTCATAGAAACGTTTAAAATTCTGATGGGTTCAGACAGGTTAGATGCAGGAAGAATGTTCCCAATGTTGGGGAAGTCCAGAACCAGGGGTCACAGTCTAAGGATAAGGGGTAAGCCATTTAGGACCGAGAGGAGGAGAAACTTCTTCAGCCAGAGAGTGGTGAACCTGTGGAATTCTCCACCACAGAAAGTTGTTGAGGCCAATTCACTAAATATATTCAAAAAGGAGTTAGATGAAGTCCTTACTACTAGGGGGATCAAGGGGTATGGCGAGAAAGCAGGAATGGGGTACTGAAGTTGAATGTTCAGCCATGATCTTATTGAATGGCGGTGCAGGCTAGAAGGGCCAAATGGCCTACTCCTGCACCTATTTTCTATGTTTCTATGTTTCTAACCCCTTGAGCCTGTTCCACCATTCAATGAGATCATGGCTGATCTGCGACCTAACTTTGGCCCATATCCCTTAGTGCCTTGGGTTAACAAAAAGTTGTCAATCTCCAATTTAAAATTAACAATTGACCGAGCATCAATTACTGTTTGCGGAAGAGAGTTCCAAACTTCTACCACCCTTTGTGTGTAGAAATGCTTTCTAACTTCACTCCTGAAAGGTCTGGCTTTAATTTGTTGACCATGCCCCCTAGTCCTAGACTCCCCAACCAGCGGAAACAGTTTCTTTGCTTTGTCTTTCATTGGTCGGCCCAGCTTAGGCCTCAACCCCACAACTCCCTCCCAAACAGCACTGTGGGAGTACCTTCACCACACGGACTGGAGCTGACTGTTTCCCTTAATATCGTGAAAACATCAATCAGTTCACCCCTTAAAACCGTCTAAATTTGAGGGATTACAACCCTAGTTTATGTAATCTCTTCTCATAACTTAACCCTTGGAGTCCGGGTATCATTCTGGTAAACCTACGCTGCACTCCCTCCAAGGCCAATCTTTCCTTCCCAAGGTGTGGTGCCCAGAACTGCTCACAGTGCTCCACGTGTGGGCTAACCAGGGAACAGACTAGACTTGAGTAGACTGGGTCTTTACTTGTTGGAGTTCAGAAGGATGAGGGGTGATCTTCTAGAAACATTTAAAATAATGAAAGGGATAGATAGGATAGAGGCAGAGAGGTTGTTTCCACTGGTCGGGGAGACTAGAACTAGGGGGCACAGCCTCAAAATACGGGGGAGCCAATTTAAAACCGAGTTGAGAAGGAATTTCTTCTCCCAGAGGGTTGTGAATCTGTGGGAATTCTCTGCCCAAGGAAGCAGTTGAGGCTAGCTCATTGAATGTATTCAAGTCACAGATAGATAGATTTTTAACCAATAAGGGAATCAAGGGTTACGGGGAGCGGGCGGGTAAGTGGAGCTGAGTCCACGGCCAGATCAGCCATGATCTTGTTGAATGGCGGAGCAGGCTCGAGGGGCTAGATGGCCTACTCCTGTTCCTAATTCTTATGTTCTTATGTTTATGTTCTCTCTGTTCCCCAATTGGATTTATCTTAGTCAAACAGCCTTTTGTATTCCCTCAACCCCAATATTTTTTGAACTAATAAATTAAAGTGTACAAAGAAATTGAAATTTAAAAAAACAATTTTGTTCTAATTGTGATTTTTCTCCTCGGGATTTGCTCGCGGCAATGGTGCCGGTGATGAATCTGCAATTGCTGGCGACCCCAGGGCAGTCCCGGAGAGGTTGGCAACCTCCAGTCCCTCGCCACGCCAACCCCTCGCCCGATTGTGAGGGGCCCAGCGATGTCCGCCACTGACTCTTGTGTAGTCTAGTCAGCAGCTGCGGTGGGGGGTGGGACCGGGGGGGGGTGGGGGGGGGTGGGGGGCGATTGGGGGCGAGAGCTACTTTGCAACTCTGTGTCAGAGACACTTCGGTCCGCTGACTTCTGCCTCAGTCGCAGGAGCCAGAGAGCTGGGAGAAAGAAAAGCAAGCAGTGCCGTCCCCTCAACTAGCCCCCCCCTCCCCCGCTGACCTCCGCCATTGTCCACACTTCTTCCTCTGAAATGCTGCGTGCCGATTACCAGAGAGAGATACGTGTGTGTCCCGTGCCTCCTCGGCCTCTCCCATCCCCTCCCTCTCCTTCCCTCCCTCTCTCCCTCGCACCTGTTTGCCTATGAATGAGCTTCCAGGCTCGTAGGATGTGGGGGACACGGGAATTAGGACACTAGAAGCCGACAACCTTGAGCGAGAGAGAGCTGGGGGTGGGTTGCAGGGGTGGGAGGGGCGGTGGGGGTTGAGTGGAGTTCAGACCACGCGAGGCAGACATCTGGACTTTAGACAGCTGGCTCGACAACATACTCGATGAATTGGTGTGACAGCGGCTTCAACTGACATTTTAAAATTCTCACCCAGGCGTTCAAATCCCTCCCACGGCCTATCTCTGTAACCTCCTCCAACCCGACAACCCTCCCAGATCTCTGCGCTCCTCCAATTCTGGCCTCTTGAGCATCACCGATTATAATCGCACCGCCATTGGTGGCCGTGCCTTCAACTGCCTCGGCCCCAAGCTCTGGAACTCCCTCGCTGAACCTCTCCGCCTCTCTTTTTTCCTTTAAGACGCCCCTCTTTGACCAAGCTTTTGCTCACCTGTCCTAATATCTCCTGAAGTGGCTCGGTTTGACACCGCTCCTGTGAAGCGCCTTGGGATGATTTACTATGTTGCTATATAAATGCAAGTTATTTTTGTTGTAAATTGTGAGGAGCAAGAACCTGCTTGTGTCATCAATTTTACCGTCAGCTCTTTCAAAAGATTAACATAGTGTGAAGTGATACATGTTGGATGTTGGTAGAAAGAATGAGGAAAAGCAATATAAACTAAAGGGTACAATAAATATAAACTAATAGGTACAGTACAATATAAACTAAAGGGTACAGTACAATGGTCCTGAAATTCCAGTCGGAGGCTTCTTTCGGACGAATGCCTCCGACCGGAGAATTTTTATGAAAGTACCTGGTGGTCCCGGAGGAGCTTGGGATTCCGGTGGGGCGGCCTTCTCTTCCCGTGCTGCGGAGCGCGTTCCCGTCCTCCAGGTTCCCACGCAGAAGGTGCAGTCACGTGTAACTGCTCAGCCGATCAGCCAAAGTATTCCCAATTACTAGCAACGGGAACTCCGTAACTACCAGTTCTTATTGCTAGTAATGAGAAAAAAAAACAAACACACTAAACACCAGAATAAAAAATAAAAATCCCCTCACATAATTAAAATTTATTGAAATTAAAGTTAATAAATGTCTTAGAAAAAAAGACACACTACATACACTCCCGGGGAGGTCGGGATTTCCAGGCCAATATAAATTAAGGCTGCAGGAACAGAGGGACCTGGGGGTATGTGTGCACAAATCGATGAAGGTGGCTGGGCAGGTTGAGAATGCAGTTAAAATAGCTCAGAAACATAGAAACATAGAAACATAAAAACATAGAAACATAGAAACATAGAAAATAGGTGCAAGAAAAGGCCATTCGGCCCTTCTAGCCTGCACATCCATTCAATGAGTTCATGGCTGAACATGCAACTTCAGTACCCGCTTCCTGCTTTCTCGCCATAACCCTTGATCCCCGAGTAGTAAGGACTACATCTAACTCCTTTTTGAATATATTTAGTCAATTGGCCTCAACTACTTTCTGTGGTAGAGAATTCCACAGGTTCACCACTCTCTGGGTGAAGAAGTTTCTCCTCATCTCGGTCCTAAATGGCTTACCCCTTATCCTTAGACTGTGACCCCTGGTTCTGGATTTCCCCAACATTGGGAACATTCTTCCTGCATCTAACCTGTCTAAACCCATCAGAATTTTAAACGTTTCTATGAGGTCCCCTCTCATTCTTCTGAACTCCAGTGAATACAAGCCCAGTTGATCCAGTCTTTCTTGATATGTCAGTCCCGCCATCCTGGGAATCAGTCTGGTGAACCTTCGCTGCACTCCCTCAATAGCAAGAAAGTCCTTCCTCAAGTTAGGAGACCAAAACTGTACACAATACTCCAGGTGTGGCCTCACCAAGGCCCTGTACAACTGTAGCAACACCTCCCTGCCCCTGTACTCAAATCCCCTCGCTATGAAGGCCAACATGCCATTTGCTTTCTTAACCGCCTGCTGTACCTGCATGCCAACCTTCAATGACTAATGTACCATGACACCCAGGTCTCGTTGCACCTCCCCTTTTCCTAATCTGTCACCATTCAGATAATAGTCTGTCTCTCTGTTTTTACCACCAAAGTGGATAACCTCACATTTATCCACATTATACTTCACCTGCCATGCATTTGCCCACTCACCTAACCTATCCAAGTCATTCTGCAGCCTCATAGCATCCTCCTCGCAGCTCACACTGCCACCCAACTTGGTGTCATCCGCAAATTTGGAGATACTACATTTAATCCCCTCGTCTAAATCACTAATGTACAGTGTAAACAGCTGGGGCCCCAGCACAGAACCTTGCGGTACCCCACTAGTCACTGCCTGCCATTCTGAAAAGTCCCCATTTACTCCTACCCAGAGGTGCGAGCACTACTCACTGTTGTCTTGTTTCCAGCCGAGTAGATTTGGATTCGTTGCGCCCTGTTCTCTGTAACCCAGCTCCTGTGAGCTCAGCTGAACCAGTCGAGGACATTGATTTCCTCTTCACCTGCGTCAAGTTCAGCATTTGGCTTCAGTGAGTCAACGCACTGATCTCCCTCCCCTGCTTGATGTCACTTTAATACCCACGGCCACTACCAGAACTGAGCGGTTATCACTCTCAGGAAGGGCTGAACAGCCTGGGTCTCTTTTCTCTCGCGAAGAGAATGCTGAGGGGTGACCTGATGGAGATCTTTAACATTATGAATGGGTTGGATAGGGTAGATGTAGAGAAAATGTTTCCACTTGTGGGGGAGACCAGAACTCGGGGCCATCAATATAAGACAGTCACTGATAAATCCAATGGGGAATTCAGGAGAAACTTCTTTACCCAAAGAGCGGTGAGAATGTGGAACTCGCTCCCACAGGAAGTGGTTGAGGTGAATAGTATCAATGCATTTAAGGGGAAGTTGGATAAACACAGGAGGGAGAAAGGAATAGAAGGATATGCTGATAGGGTGGTCTTCTTCTTTCGTATGGTCGGTCGCAAAGCAATCAAACGTCAATATCCAAGTCGGATATCCAGGGCAAAGCTTCTGGTGTAACAGCGTGAACATCTTGTAGGCTGCCTGCAAATTTCCTCTGAGGGTGATGGGGTGAGATAAAGAGGGGTGGGAGGAGGCTCGTGTGGAGCATAAACACCGACACAGAGCATTTGGGCCGAAGGGCCTGTCTCTGTGTTGTAGACTCGAAGTTAATTCTGTGCAAGGAATGCAGTTCTGGTTGAGGAGATCGTGGTCTGCGCACAGAATGGCCTTCTGTCTCACCATTTTGTCCCGCTCCATTCGCCCACCTCGTACCAGCTGAGCGGTATGAACAGGCTTGAACTTGTTGGAGAGTTAGAGAGGGGCAGGCAGAAGGGATTCGGCAGTGTTGCGTGACTAATCCGATGTGTGAGTCCAGCTTTCTGTCCCATTGACTGGGAGGCTCTAATTAATGCCGGGGAATAAGCAGCGACAGATGGACACAGGGCGACAGAGCTCTCCGCAAAGGGATGCTCCAGTCACTTAACCGCATCGCTGGGAGGTTAACCCTTCACCGCCCTTCGTTCCCCCTTCCCCGGCATTCTTTGTATTGAACCGCAGCTTTGCTTTAATCACATTTGTTTTTTTGTCTCGCTCCCTCCCTTCCCCCTTTCCTGAAAGGGCGCGGGGTCAAAGTCAACCAATCCCAATCCTACCCTCCCATTGACAGGCACACGCTTCCCTGTCCAGGACCACATAACTGGATAATAATCAGGAGCCTTGGTTGTCTCGTGGCCAATTCTGGGCACCGCACTTTAGGAAGGATGTGAAGGCCTCAGAGAGGATGCAGAGGAGATGTACCAGAATGGTTCCCAGGGACGAAAGACTCGAGAAGCTGCGGGTGTTCTCCTCGGAGCAGAGGTTAAGAGAAGATTTAATTGTTCACAAATCATGATGGGTTTTGACAGAGTAAATAAAGAGAACCTGTGGCGGGTAGCTCGGTAACCAGAGGACACGGGTTTAAAATAATTGGCAAAAGAACCAGAGGGAGAGATGAGGAGAATGTTTGGACGCAGCGAGTTGTTGTGATCGGGAACGCGCTGCCTGAAAGGGCGGTGGGAGCAGATTCAATCGTGACTTTCCAAAGGGAGTTGGATAGATATTTGAAACAGAGAAATTTACAGGGCTACGGGGATAGAGCAGGGGGAGTGGGACTGATTGGAGAGTTCTTTCAGAGAGCCGGCACAGGCCCAATGGGCTGAATGGCCCTCCCTCTGTGCTGCATCATTCTATGGCTCTGTGACTCTCTCCCCCTCCCCTGCCCTATCACCTTGCTAACCTTCATTTCCCTCATATAACAACAGTGACTATACTTCAGACACACACTTCATTGGCTGTAAAACGCCAAGGGATGTCCTGGGGTCTTTCTTGAGCCTAGATTCACTCGGGCCAAAGGCAGCATTCTAGTCCGCTGAGGACAGCGGACTCCATTGTAAGTCCTGAGGGTGTATGAACCAAAGTTTTTCAATGATATTCCTGAGCCGATTCGTACAGTGACAAGACCACGAGCACGAGAGCCATATCCTTCTCTCAGAGTAAAAAACAGCACAATGTGAGCATTGTCGGTCGGTCGGTTGGGATTTGATGACACCAAGTTTAGCTTTGAAAAGCCTGTAGATTGTAGGAACAAGTTAAGATAGGAGGTAAAAGAAAGAAAGATTTGCATTTATATTGCGCCTTTCACAACCACCGGACGTCCCAAAATGTTTCACAGCCAAAGAAGCGCTTTTTGGAGAGTAGTCACTGTTGTAATTTAGGAAATGTAACAGCCAATCTGCGCACAGCAAGCTCCCACACACAGTAACGTGATAATGACCAGATCATCCGTTTTTTAATGATGATGGTTGAGGGATATTGTCCCCTGCACTTCTTCGAAATAGTAACCCTGGGATCTTTCATGTCCACCTCAGTGGGCAGACGGGGCCTCGGTTTAACATCTCATCTAAGGATAAGGGGTAAGCCATTTAGGACCGAGATGAGGAGAAACTTCTTCACTCAGAGAATTGTGAACCTGTGGAATTCCCTATCACAGAAAGTTGTTGATGCCAGTTCATTAGATATATTCAAGAGGGTGTTAGATATGGCCCTTACGGCTAAAGGGATCAAGGGGTATGGAGAGAAAGCAGGAAAGGGGTACTGAGGGAATGGTCAGCCATGATCTTATTGAATGGTGGTGCAGGCTCGAAGGGCCGAATGGCCTACTCCTGCACCTATTTTCTATGTTTCTATGTTTGATTCGAAAGACGGCACCTCCGACAGTGCGGCGCTCCCTCACCACTGCACTGGGAACATCAGCCTGGATTCGGTGCAGTGTTTGACAGTCCCAGGAAAGAATGAGGCAGTGTAGGAGATGGTGCAGTGAGCCTTGATCCTAACACGTAGTGAGTGTGAAGGACATGGTATGTATACCTTCGGAGGATCAAGAATGAGAGCCTGAGAGGAGAACTGATCACTGTAGTATTGATGATAATAAGAGGCCAAGAAATGTCATGTTCAGCATGAGAGAGATTGGAGGCACGGGATTTAATTTATTGTTATAATTTAATTTCTTTGTGCAAGATATAGAATAGATTTGAAGAGCTAACACGATAGTTCAGGAAATATGTCACACATTCATCGAAAATACCAGACAATGAGACAATACTGGGTAGGTGCCTATTAATATATATTCTATTGATCCTCTTACCATGTAAGGAATAAAGCAATATATTGCACATAAGGCCCGATAAATCTATTCATTATGCCTCAGATCCTTTTCCATTGTCTTCATTAATGGTCTCACTGCTCTCGCCTGCTAAGATGAAAGACTGTTTCTGGTTTCTGGCTGAAACTATTGATAAATGGAGACAGTTTCTCTTCCTATAGCATGATGTGTTGCAGTGCAATACCAGCTCACCTGAGCAGCTGTTGCAAAGCACCAGATTAAGAACAGAAGGATTTTATCACAGGCAAAGAAATCCCCATGTTCTGTCGAAGGGGCATAGGAACAGGAGGAGGCCATTCAGCGCCTCGAACCTGTTCCGACTTCATTTCCTGACTTGATCACATCGCCCGGGTCGATACCCCAATGCTGAACTGAGGGAGCGCTGCACTGTCAGAGGTTGAAACATTAAACTGTTAAACCCGTCTGCCCTCTCAGGTGGACATCATCATAGGCGGTCCCTCGAACGAGGATGACTTGCTTCTACAAGAGTTCACAGATGTTTCAATGAAGGACCCGATGTTCCGGTCCTGAACTACATCTTGAAGGGTGGAAGATGCCTGTGCGTGGATTTTTTTAACGTGTGGTGACCATTGCACACCAGCCACCACACGGGCTTGACAGAGCTAGGCCTTTATCCAGTGGCAAGGGTTAACCAGGACGACTGGAGACCTGCTCTGCTGCACGGACCTAGTGCACACACATATCGCAGTGTGGGCTGGGCCGTGCTGCCCCCAGGCCCTCGGCTCTCCTGGGCCCCGTACCCTCATTTGCCGCACCTCCGCCACAATCTCTCGCCGCACCTCATAAAATATCCATCGGACAGTATTTCAAAGGAGTGCTGGGAGTTCTCTCTGGTGTCCTGGTCAATATTTATCCGTCAACTAACACTCATAAATACACGTCATCCTTCACATATATTCAGTCGCTATAAATTCATTTACATATATTCACTCATTCACACACATCCACATACACATAAATCACACATACATGTGCACATATACTCAATCATAAACACATACATACACAAATATATATATACACATATAGACACACATACAGACACAAATAAGGTTGTTCTCCTTGGAGCGGAGAAGGCGAAGAGGAGATTTGATAGAGATGTTCAAAATCATGAACGGTTTGGATAGAGTAAAGAAAGAGAAGCCATTTCCAATGGCTGAAGGGCCGAGAACCAGAGGGCACAGATTTAAGGTGATTAGTAAACGAACCAAAAGCGACATGAGGACAAACGTTTTATGCAGCGAGTGGTTAGATCTGGGACGCGCTGCCTGAAAGGATGGTGGAGGCAGACTCAATCGTCGCCTTCCGAAGGGAATTGGATAAATACTCGAAGGAGAAAAAAATTGCAGGGAAAGAGCGGGGGAGTGGGGCTAGCTGGATTGCTCTTGGCGTAGAATCGATGGAGCAGAATGGCCTCCTTCTGTGCAGTATTATTTTAGGATGGAGCTGTTCTCCTTGGAGCAGAGAAGGTTGAGAGGAGATTTGATCGAGGTGCTCAAAATCATGAGGGGTCTGGACAGAGTAGAGAGAGAGAAACTGCTCCCATTGGCGGAAGGACCGAGAAACAGAGGACACAGATTGAAGGTGATCGGCAGAAGAACCAAAGGCGACATGAGGAAAAACATTTTTACGCAGCGAGTGGTTAGGATCTGGAATGCACGGCCTGAGAGGGTGGTGGAGGCAGACTCAATCGTGGCTTTCAAAAGGGAATTGGATAAGTACCTGACGGAAAAGAAACTTACAGGGCTACGGGGCAAGGGTGGGAGAGTGGGACTGGCTGAGGTCCTTGGCAGAGAGCCGGCATGGGCTCGACGGGCTGAATGGCCTCCTTCTGTGCTGTAACCATTCTCTGATTCTATGATTCTCTCTATACACACACACACACACACACACACACACATATATAAAGAAATAAACAATACATTGACAGAGACTGTACAAACACACCATCTCCCCCCAGTCCTGCTCTATTATCGCCTTTGCTTTCTCTGTGGGAGGTTACCTTGTAATCGGTGCTCCCCCAGCCCCCACACTGAGCCCCTCCTGATCTCTCTAAAGTTGGGGCCACTATTTGCTTTCCTCACCCTTGCCCCGCAGGATTCGGTGACAGAACGGTCGACTGTTGATCCTGCGGCAAACCGAGGGTGCGGGGGGCGGGTGGGGGGGGGGGGGTGTGGTGGGGAGGGGGGGGAGCGATCCCAGCGGCAGAGGTCCCATCCTCGGCGGCGGCGAGAAAGCTGCCCACCGAACCGTGGCCCCACCGTCTGAACAGCCAGTCAACGCAGTCGGCTGGAACTGTCAGAGGGCAAGGCTTTCCTCCGCCTTTCCCCAACCCCGCAGCAACAACAGAAAAAAAGCATAACACAGAGAGAGAGAGACGCTTATAAGGATGGCCTCCGTATGACCCTGCTTTTAATCTGCAGGAGCAGAGACCAGCACAGTCGGAGACTATCATTGCCTTCTTTGGCTGGGACGCTCAAGCACGCAGCGCGCAAATGCAGTTCTCTTTGAACATCTTCTGCTGTAAATTGTTAACATGGACCGGTGCCGAGGGTCAGAGGCAACAAACAACAACTTGCATTCATGTAGCGCCTTTAACCTAGCGGAACGTCCCAAGGCGCTTCACAGGAGTGTTATGAGATGCAAATTTGCCACCGAGTAGAAAATAGCGTAGGTGTCCAAAAGCTTGGTCAAAGAGGAAGGTTTTAAGGCGCGTCTTGAAGGAGGAGAGGCGGAGAGGTTTAGGGAGGGAGTCCCAGAGCTTGGGGCCCAGGCAGCTGAAGGCACGGCCACCAATGGTGGAGCGATTATAATCACGGGGGGAAAGCGCAAGAGGGCAGAATTGGGGGAGCGCAGAGATCTCGGGGAGGGCCGGGGGCGGGGGGTGGGGGTTGCAGGGCTGGAGCAGGTTGCAGAGATAGGATAGCGAGTGAGGAGGAATTTGAAGACAACGATGAGAATTTTATAGTGGTGACGCTGGTGGACAGGAAAGCAATCTAGGTCAGCGAGCATAGCGGGTGGTGATTGAACGGGATTCAACACTTGGAGAGGAGTGGGATAAAAAAAAAAAGGTGTTGTTCACTGAAAATAAACTGGGTTCTGGGGATGTGTGAAAACAAAACCAACAGAAGCGCAACCGAGGGGAAATATAAATGGCTAATTAATAGGGAGTATTCAGCAGGGACCGATGGAGTACAGTATTTATTCCGCATATTTATTCAGCGCTCATAAAAGGCTTTCCTCTGGAGTGAATAAATTCTGTATTCTGTACGGTCCCCGCTGAGCGTTTAGAGTAAAGCACCGAATAAATTATGCAAATAACTGGGAGGTGAGGTAACATCTTTCACACGTGCGCATTCACGGGTATTTCATCGCCGGGTGTCGCGCGCTCCCTCGCTCTGCGCGTGTTGGATTTCGACGGTGACGTTCCCGAGTTATCGGCCCACGCTGGGCGTCAGGATGGGTTTTGAAGCAAAAACAGACCGGGCCGTGGTCCGGCGTCAAAGGAAGAACTTGCATTTATATAGCTCCTTTGACAACCTCAGCTTCACAGCCTCTGACGTCATTTTGGAGTGCAGTCACTCTTGTAATATAAGAACATAAGAACATAAGAATTAGGAACAGGAGTAGGCCATCTAGCCCCTCGAGCCTGCTCCGCCATTCAAAAAGATCATGACTGATCTGGCCGTGGACTCAGCTCCACTTACCCGCCCACTCCCCGTAACCCTTAATTCCCTTATTGGTTAGAAATCTACCTATCTGTGACTTGAATACATTCAATGAGCTAGCCTCAACTGCTTCCCTGGGCAGAGAATTCCACAGATTCACAACCCTCTGGGAGAAGAAATCCCTTCTCAACTCGGTTTTAAATTGGTTCCCCCGTATTTTGAGGCTGTGCCCCCCTAGTTCTAGTCTCCCCGACCAGTGGAAACAACCTCGCTGCCTCTATCTTGTCTGTTCCTTTCATTATTTTAAATGTTTCTATAAGATCACCCCTCATCCTTCTGAACTCCCAACGAGTAAAGACCCAGTCTACTCAATCTATCAATGTCGGAGACGCAGCAGCCAATTTGCGCTCCAAAAAGCTCCCACGCACAGCAAATGTGATAATGACCAGACAATGTTTTTTAGTGATGTTGATTGAGGGATAAATATTGGACAAGACATCAGGGAGAACTTCCCTGCTCGTCTTCCAATAGTAGCCATGGGAACTTTTACATTCACCTGAGAGAGCAGACGGGGCCATTTGAAAGAAAGCACCTCCGACAGTGCCACACTCCTACTAGCCTAGATTTTTGTGCTCAAGTGTCTGGAGTGGGACTTGAACCCACAGCCTTTCTGACTCAGAGGCAGGCGAAGAGAGAGAGCTGCCCACTGAGCCACAGCCGACAGCTGTCAAGTGAAAGGCTGATGTACTAAGGGGGTTTGTCCCACACCTGAGCAACTGGTTAGGGTGCAGTGTCAAAGACAGCCCGGTGGAATGTCTGGCTCGGGGATGGGAGGGGTCTTAAACCTGCAGCGGCAATAATACCACAAAAACAATCGATGAGGGGGAATTAAAAATAAACAGCAGACAATGGCAGAGTGGTGACAGACACTTAACTGAGATTGAACAGAATTCAATAGCGGGGAGGAAGAGGACCAATTTAGTGATCGACATCCAACTGTCCCCTGAGGAAAGTCCAAAATGGCCACCAGCATTGCACAAATTAAAGATGGCCTTCAGCAGACAGATAGCAAAAATCCCAGTCTTACTGCACAGGGCAACAGAGACAGAACTAGCTTCAGGATTGCCGTGTGGTGCAAGTTTAGAGTTGCACGTAAGAGCATAAAAAAATAGGAGCAGGAGTAGGCCATTCGGCCCCTCAAGCTGCACCGCCATTCAATAAGATCAAGGCTGATCTTTGACCTCAACTCCACCTTCCCCAAATTCCTTGATTCCCCTAGAGTCCAAAAATCTATCGCTCTTTGTCTTGAATATATTTAATGACTGAGCCTCCACAGCTCTGTGGGGGAGAGAATTCCAAAGACTCACCAGCCTCTGTGTGAAGAAATTCCTCCTCATCTCAAACTTAAATGGCTGACCCCTTATCCTGAGACTGTGACCCCTGGTTCTGGCCTCTTCAGCCAGGGGGGGGAAACATCCTCCCTGCATCTACCCTGTCAAGCCCTGTAAGAATTGAATAGGTTTCAATGAGATCATCTCTCATTATTTCATTGTGATACTGTACTTGAGGGTGGGGGGAGATGGAGGGAGGAGGACTTGTGCCAGTCACTTCTCCAAGAGGAAAATCAGCCATCAATCCTATGCCTGATCATTGCCCAGCGCCCCCTGTTGGAAACAACACATGCGCGCGAGCGTCAGGTCAATGCAGAGTCCAGCTAGGCGGCGAGGCAATCCATGGTTCAATATCTAGCTAACGTCTAGGTCGCTCGGGCAAGGTACTGGGCGAGGGAGGAACGTTGGCCGGGACAATCTTCCCCCCCTTCGTTACAGAGAGGCCGAGGACAGACGAGACCCTCGGTTTAGTATCCTGCCCGGAAGACGGCACCTCTGACAGCGCGGCGCCCCCTCAACACCGGCACCGGGAGTGCAATGGCTGGCGTCACCCGCTCATAAGAACATAAGAACTAGGAGCAGGAGTAGGCCATCCGGCCCCTCGAGCCTGCTCTGTCATTCAATGCGATCATGGCTGATCTGATCATGGACTCAGGTCCACTTCCCTGCCCGCTCCCCATAACCCCTTAACCCCTTATCGGTTAAGAAACTGTCTATCTCTGCCTTAAATTTATTCAATGTCCCAGCCTCCACAGCTCTCTGAGGCAGCGAATTCCACAGATTTACAACCCTCAGAGAGAAGAAATTTCTCCTCATCTCAGTGTTAAATGGGCGGCCCCTTATTCTAAGATCGTGCCCTCTAGTTCTAGTCTCCCCCGTCAGTGGAAACATCCTCTCTGCATCCACCCTCATACCTTTCGATAAGATCACCTCTCATTCTTCTGAATTCCAATGAGTAGAGGCCCAACCTCCTCAACCTTTCCTCATAAGTCAAACCCCTCATCCCCGGATTCAACCGAGTGAACCTTCTCGGATCTGCCTCCAAAGCAAGTATATCCTTTCGTAACTATGGAAACCATGGCTGATGCCACGTGCTCCCCTGGCAAGGGCTTCGAACCCACGACCCTCCGACTCAGGGCCGACAGTGCTACCCACTGAGCCAAACCAGCGCCAACATCGGCAGGAGGAATGCTCCCAGGACCCACGTTAGGCTGGGACTTCCTGCGATTAACGGGCAAGTGGCAGCCGTGCCCGACCAATGGGGAAGCCTTAAATCAAAATTGCGCCTCGATGGAATGAACAATGAAGCTCAGAGGCTGGTCGAACCCGCACTGCCCTGGCATTTGCTGGTTTAATTATATTCTGAAGCTTCCTGACCGATGCTTGTAATTACACAGGTTTGAAGAGCTGGCTCTGCTCCTGATTTGTACCGTGCCTCTTGTCAGTTAGTTCATCCGACACAGATAATCTGATGTCAATTAGTTTTAATTATTTGTACAATATAAGTGTGGAGCAGTCGAGGGAGCTCACTGACTCTTGCAGATTGGTGAAGAAATGACTCGGCAATCAGCCATGGATACCCGGGAGTGAGTTACAGGCTGGGATCTAATCGAGGGGTTCGGGGGGTTTATATCTAGAATAACAGATACCCAGGAGTGAGTTACAGGCTGGGATCTAATCGAGGGGTTCGGGGGGTTTATATATAGAATAACAGATTCCCGGGAGTGAGTTACAGGCTGGAATCTAATCGAGGGGTTCGGGGGGGTTTATATATAGAATAACAGATACCCGGGAGTGAGTTACAGGCTGGAATCTAATCGAGGGGTTCGGGGGGTTTATATATAGAATAACAGATACCCAGGAGTGCGTTACAGGCTGGAATCTAATCGAGGGGCTCGGGGGGTTTATATATAGAATAACAGATACCCGGGAGTGAGTTACAGGCTGGAATCTAATCGAGGGGTTCGGGGGGGTTTATATATAGAATAACAGATACCCGGGAGTGAGTTACAGGCTGGGATCTAATCGAGGGGTTCGGGGGGGTTTATATATAAATAACAGATACCCGGAAGTGAGTTACAGGCTGGGATCTAATCGAGGGGTTCGGGGGGTTTATATATAGAATAACAGATACCCGGGAGTGAGTTACAGGCTGGAATCTAATCGAGGGGTTCGGGAGGTTTATATATAGAATAACAGATACCCGATAGTGAGTTACAGGCTGGAATCTAATCGAGGGGCTCGGGAGGTTTATATATAGAATAACAGATACCCGGGAGTGAGTTACAGGCTGGAATCTAATCGAGGGGCTCTGGGGGTTAATATCTAGAATAACAGATACCCGAGAGTGAGTTACAGGCTGGAATCTAATTGAGGGGTTCGGGCGGGTTTATATATAGAATAACAGATACCCGGGAGTGAGTTACAGGCTGGAATCTAATCGAGGGGTTCGGGGGGGTTTATATATAGAATAACAGATACCCAGGAGTGCGTTACAGGCTGGAATCTAATCGAGGGGTTCAGGGGGTTTATATATAGAATAACAGATACCCGGGAGTGAGTTACAGGCTGGGATCTAATCGAGGGGTTCGGGGGGGTTTATATATAAATAACAGATACCCGGGAGTGAGTTACAGGCTGGGATCTAATCGAGGGGTTCGGGGGGTTTATATATAGAATAACAGATACCCGGGAGTGAGTTACAGGCTGGAATCTAATCGAGGGGCTCGGGAGGTTTATATATAGAATAACAGATACCCGGGAGTGAGTTACAGGCTGGAATCTAATCGAGAGGCTCAGGGGCTTTATATATAGAATATCAGATACCCGGGAGTGAGTTACAGGCTGGAATCGAATCGAGGGGCTCGGGGGCTTTATATATAGAATAACAGATACCCGGGAGTGAGTTACAGGCTGGAATCGAATCGAGGGGCTCGGGGGCTTTATATATAGAATAACAGATACCCAGGAGTGAGTTACAGGCTGGAATCTAATCGAGGGTTTTTTGGGGTTTATATACAGAATAACAGATACCCGGGAGTGAGTTACAGACTGGAATTTAATCGAGGGGTTCGGGGGGTTAATATCTAGAATAACAGATACCCGGGAGTGAGTTACAGGCTGGAATTTAATCGAGGGGTTCGGGGGTTAATATCTAGAATAACAGATACCCGGGTGTGAGTTGCAGGCTGAGATCTAATCGAGGGGTTTTTGGGGTTTATATACAGAATAACGGATAGCCGGGAGTTACTAGCTGGAATCTAATCGAGGGGTTCGGGGGTTGTTTAATATATAGAATAACGGCTAACTGGTTGTGAGTTACAGGCTAGAATCTAATTGAGGGTTTCAGGGGGTTTATGTATAGAATAACAGATACCCGGGAGTTACAGGCTCTGATTTCTGAGATTTGGGCTAAGGCAGTATGTGGGGGCAGTGTAGAGGGAGCTTTACTCTGTATCTAACCCCGTGTTGTACCTGCCCTGGGAGTGTTTGCTGGGGACAATATAGAGGGAGCTTTACTCTGTATCTAACCCGTGCTGTACCTGCTCTGCGTGTGTTTGATGGGACAGTGTAGAGGGAGCTTTACTCTGTATCTAACCGGTGCTGTACCTGCCCTGGGAGTGTTGGATGGGACAGTGTAGAGGGAGCTTTACTCTGTATCTAACCCATGCTGTACCTGCCCTGGGAGTGTTTGATGGGACAGTGTAGAGGGAGCTTTACTCTGTATCTAATCCATGCTGTACCTGCCCTGGGAGTGTTTGATGGGACAGTGTAGAGGGAGCTTTACTCTGTATCTAATCCATGCTGTACCTGCCCTGGGAGTGTGTGACACTGACACAGACTGCCTGATATGGAGGGTGTCCCATTATCCACAGTACTGACAGCCCTCACCTTGATGAGCATGGAGCGGTGATTTGCAGCCGATTGTCCCAGCCTATTCATCCTCCGCTGTCAATTACTGTGCAGACCTTGCATTTGTCTGGATTTGCTATCTTTTTATGCACAAAGCACATCCCAGCACCTCCATATGTATTACATGCTCAGTCTTTTAAACCCCATTAAGATTTATTGTGGGCAGTGGATGCATCTCTGTGGACTGTAATACTTGGCAGAGCTTAACTACCTCCAGTCAGGATTAGCTTTGCAGTGCTTGGCGAGTTTACTCAACCTTAGTTTCCTGTGCAGAAGGGGAGCTTATTTTTTATGGCTTCCTACCTGTAAGGTGATAAATTTATCAGCAATCGATCTCGGCTGCAAGGAGCTATATATTCCTGTGAGTCACTCGCATCTTGTACAGCATTGGCTCTAATTCTTCAGCTTCACATCACCTGCACTGAATCGTGACTTGCCTCCCCCTTGCCCGCAAATATCTGTATTTACCGGGAACGGCCAGGCAGGGATAAAGGTTGCGGCTTGAGTCAAAGGATGAACAGTATGGAGGATAATAGGTCGACTGACTAGATGTTATGAAGGCCAAGTGTGAGCGGTTATCAATCACTGTGTTTTTTTGGGTCTTTTTTCCGTTCCAATAATGGTCTTGTCCTTATTTCCATGGCCCTCGTCTCTCCCTATCTCTGTAACCTCCTCCAGCCTTACAACCCCCCCGAGATCTCCGCGCTCCTCCAGTTCTGCCCTCTTGCACATCCCTGATTTTTATCACTCCATCATTGGCGGCCGTGCCTTCAGCTGCCTGGGCCCCAAGCTCTGGAATTCCCTCCCTAAACCTCTCTCTCCTCCTTTAAGGCACTCCTTAAAACCGACCGATATTGTGTATAGTTTTGGTCTCCTAATCTGAGGAAGGACATTCTTGCTATTGAGGGAATGCAGCGAAGATTCACCAGACTGGTTGTCGGGATGGCAGGACTGACATATGAAGAAAGACTGGATCAACTGGGCCTTTATTCACTGCAGTTTAGAAGAATGAGAGGGGATCTCAGAAACATATAAAATTCTGACGGGACTGGACAGGTTAGATGCAGGAAGAATGTTCCTGATGTTGTGGAAGTCCAGAACCAGGGGTCACAGTCTAAGAATAAGGGGTAAGCCATTTAGGACCGAGATGAAGAGAAACTTCTTCACTCAGAGAATTGTGAACCTGTGGAATTCTCTACCACAGAAAGTTGTTGAGGCCAGTTCGTTGGATATATTCAAGAGGGAGTTAGATATGGCCCTTACGGCTAAAGGGATCAAGGCGTATGGAGAGAAAGCGGGAATGGGGTACTGAAGTTGCATGATCAGCCATGATCTTATTGAATGGTGGTGCAGGCTCGAAGGGGCCGAATGGCCTACTCCTGCACCTATTTTCTATGTTTCTAAGACCTCTTTGACCAGGCTTTTGATCACCTGTCCCAATATCTCCTTATGCGTCTCAGTGTCAAATTTTTGTTTGATCCTCGCTCCTGTGAAGGGCCTTAGGAAGTTTCACTAAGTTAAAGGCGCTATATAAATGGAAGTTGTTGTTGCCGGGTCAATGCTGGACCGAATGGGCCAACATTGTTGGGAGGAGTCCATGGCAGGCGGTTTCAACAGACGCCACTGAGGCCGAGGAGATGCCGTCGGCCAAGGTAGCCAGCTGCTCATGTCCGAATTCCATGGTCCACTCTCCGAACCTCCATGCCCCCCACTCGATGGCCCGTTGCCCGACTGGGATCATGTTTAAGCGCAAGGAACGGGTCAAGTATTCTCGAAAAGCTTTCCGACTACAGAGGTGGTGCTCGACATTCGCATCAAGGCCAAACACCCTCCCCCACCCCCTCGCAACCCTCACCGCCTAACACAGGCACAGAGAATGGATGGGACATATTTGAACATTTACATTCTCTCCACGTTGCACACCATCCCGAATTGGCAACATCCCGCCTGTTCCTTCATCGAGCGTCCTCGCCCAGGCCCACATCCCCAGCATCGAAGCACTGACCACACTCGACCAGCTCCGTTGGGCGGGCCACATTGTCCGCATGCCCGACACGACTCCCAAAGCAAGCGCTCTACTCGGAACTCCTACATGGCAAGCGAGCCCCAGGTGGGCAGAGGAAACATTTCAAGGACATCCTCAAAGCCTCCCTGATAAAATGCAACATCCCCACCGACACCTGGGAGTCCCTGGCCAAAGACCACCCTAATTGGAGGAAGTGCATCCGGGAGGGCGCCGAGCTCCTCGAGTCTCGTCGCCGAGAGCGTGCAGAAACCAAGCGCAGGCAGCGGAAGGAGCGTGCGGCAAACCAGACTCCCCACCCACCCTTTCCTTCAACCACTGTCTGTCCCACCTGTGACAGAGACTGTAATTCCCATATTGGACTGTTCAGTCACCTGAGACCTCATTTAGAGTGGAAGCAAGTCTTCCTCAATTTGGAGGGACTGCCTATGACGATGACGTTCCTTCATTGCCTTGGGTCAGGAGCCTGGTGTTCCCCACTCAGCATCATCCTGGGAGCACCACTCATGGACTGCAGCGGTTCAAGAAGGCGGCTCACCACCACCTTCTCAAGGGCAAGTAGGGTTGGGCTGACTGCCTATGATGATGAGGGTTGGGCCAGAATTGCCGGCTTGGCCACCGACAGTGGGATGATATTTTTTAACGTTGAGTGACGGCCGAATGGCTCGTCGTCAAGATAGAAGTTAAACTTCAAATTGCAAGGTTTTGAATGACCTCGCTGCCTCTTGATTACGAGGAACAACATATATGAGGCAATGAGTGTCCGTGAGCTGTAGAGCTGAACTCTAGGAAGTGCTCGGCAGTGCTTTCAGAAGAGGAAACGGAGAAACCGGAAACGGATAAAAATGAATGACAAATAAAATAAATATTCAATATTTTTTTCACCATGTCAGACACAATTGATTTGAAGTTTCTCCATGGGCCCCTGCTGGGCTTGGGCGAGCAGGAATTAATTCAAAGCGGCAGATAAGGAACTGTAAGCAGCTCATGTGGCAATGAGTGATGTGACAGCTCCAGTTAAAACGTCTTTTGGTGGAAAATGCATGTGTATTACTCAGCTGGCGTGACACAACTATCCAAGGTGCTGAAAAATCAACCGCTTCCCATTGGCGTCGAGCACAAAGGGAATCTTTAGATTAAGAATGTAAGATGGGGAGGACATGACAGGGAGCTTTGCCTCTGACATGCCTTGTTTCACCAAGAAAAAAAAATTGGCCATAGCTTTTCCAACGGGGAAAGGAATTTGCATCGACGAGGATAGAATCTGTCCCTTCCTCGGGAATGCTGTTACCAGCTGTTTGTGTGTGTGTGTGACTGTGACTGTGTGTGTGCGTGTGAGAGTGTGTCTTTTCTGTGTGTGTGTATGAGTGTGTGTGTGTGTGTATATGTGTGTGAGAGTGTGTCTGAGTGTGTGTATGTGTATGAGTGTGTGTGTGTTTGTATGTGTGTGAGTGTGTGTGTGTGTGTGTGTGTCTGTATGTGTGTGTGTCTGTGTGTATATGTGTGTGTGTGTGAGTGTGTGTATGTGTGTGAGTGTGTATATGTGTGTGTGTGTGTGTCTGTGTGTGTGTGTCTGTGTGTGTATGTGTGTATATGTGTGTGTATGTGTGTGTGAGTGTGTGTGTCTGTGTGTATATGTGTGTGTATGTGTGTGTGAGTGTGTGTGTATGTGTGTGTGAGTGTGTGTGTCTGTGTGTGTATGTGTGTATATGTGTGTGTGTGTATGTATGTGAGCGTGTGCCTGCATTACCTCGAGACCTGACTACTCTAACACTCTCCTGGCCGGCCTCCCATCTTCCATCCTCCGTACACTTGTGTGTGTGTATGTGTCCATGGGTGTGTTTCCGTGTGCTGTGTCTCTTGTTTTGTCCCAGCGATTCTATTAAAGTAACGTTTGTTTGCCGCTGACAAATTCTACACGAGGGAATCCATCTCTTCTCCCTTCAATTGATGCATTCACAGTGGTCGAGGGGTTGTCGGAGCCATGGATCAATGTCTTTGGTTTCATCCAGTCTAATTATCAGAGTCTTCTGTGATTGTTTCCATTCCTTCCCTGACTCCTTGCTCCTTGACCCCTGACTCCTCTGTTCCCCTGGTGCCTGTCAGCCTGCTCCATGACCTCATTCACAAGCTGCCAACGTATTTTGTGAAGTTCAATTCTCTGGTGAATGTAAAAGATCTCGTGGCCGCTATTCGAAGAAGAGCGGGGGTGGGGCGGGCGGGCGGGGAGATCGTCTTGGTGTCCTGGGGCCAATATTTATCCGTCCACCAACATCACAAAAAAAAACACATGTTCTGGTCGCTTATCGTACTGCTGACTGTGGGATCTTGCTGTGCGTAAATTGGCTGCCACGTTTCCAACATTACAACAGTGACTATACTTCCAAAAGTACATTGTTGGTTGTATGGCATTTTTGAGACAGCCTGAGGTTGTAAAAGGCACTATATAAATGCAAGTACATCTTCTTAAAATAATAATTTTGAGTTCCGTGTGGGTACAGGAACTGCCCTGGCTTTGCATTGAAGCAGTAGGCACTCCTTTTGCTAGTCTGTGCCAACTTACCTGACCTCTTGCTTGAAGTTTCAGAGGGAGGGTGAAAGTCTGCCATTTTTTTATTTGTTTCTGGGATGTGGGCGTCGCTGGCAAGGCCGGCATTTATTGCCCATCCCTAATTGCCCCTTGAGAAGGTGGTGGTGAGTCACCTTCTTGAACCGCTGCAGTCCGTGTGGTGAAGGTGCTCCCACAGTGCTGTGAGGGAGGGAGTTCCAGGATTGTGACCCAACGACGATGAAGGAATGGTCGATATATTTCCAAGTCAGGATGGTGTGTGACTCGGAGGGTGTAATGTATGCACCTGTGAGTATGCTCACAGGTTGGTGAGCTGTTGAGTTGGGAGTGGCTTAGCCAGTCATGTGATGTTCACAAGACTCAATAAAACCCCAGTCAGTTGTGTCGAGGTCATCCACGATGAGGTATGCAGTTGTGAGCCTGGTGGATGAACCGGTAATGTGTAATGTGATTGTTAAACCTTTGTTAATAACCCAACTGGTTCTTAATAGCAATGTATTGCCATGAATTCTTAAGCAAAGAGCCCACGAAGCAAATACATTACAGAGGGGAACGTGGAGGTGGTGGTGTTCCCATGCACCTGCTGCCCTTGTCCTTCTAGTTAGTAGAGGTCGTGGGTTTGGAAGGTGCTGCTGAAGAAGCCTTGGCGAGTTGCTGCAGTGCATCTTGTAGATGGTACACATGGCAACCACGGTGCGCCGGTGGTGGAGGGAGTGAATGTTGAAGGTGGTGGATGGTGTGCCAAACGAGTGTGGGACTGTATTGTACCCAAGAAGAGGCGGTGGGGGGGTGGGTGGGGGTGGGGGGGGGGTGAGACGCAGACAATGGAGGTGGGCAAAGAGAAGGCCAACTGGAAACTTTGTGTTACTGGAGATACCGCTGGTGTCCGGGAAAGGCTGCTTTGCTGCAGACTATTAACATCTTGCAGTAAATCTCACGGAATCTTCCAGCAATAACCTCTTCAGATCCGCCAATTATTCTTAAGACGGTATTGTGAAGAGACAGTGACTACTCAGCAAGATTTACTGGGGGAGATTTATCTTGCTCATCACCAGCTGAACGTCCTCTCCTTCTCCCTTTGTGTTGGAGATTCCACTGCTCATTGACAGCTCTCCCGGCACATACTGCTGCAGAAATGAAAGATTAAGGGGAGATCTAATTGAAGTGTTTTAAGACGGTTAAAGGATTTGATCGGGTAGAGCGAGAGAAACTATTTCCTCTGGTGGGGGGAGCCCAGAACAAGGGGGTGTCACCTTAAAATGCGAGCCAGGCCGTTCAGGGGTGATGTCAGGAAGCGCTTCTTCACACAAAGGGCTGTGGGAATCGGGAACTCTCTCCCCCAAAAAGCTGGGGAGGGGGGTGGGGGGGAAAGTTAAAAATGTCACCACTGCGATTGATAGATTTGTGTTAGGCAAAAGGTATTAAGGGTTGCAGAACCAAGGCGGGTAGATGGAGTTATGATACAGATCAACCACGATCTAATTGGATGGCGGAACATGTTCGAGGGGCCGAATGGCCTCCTCCTGTTCCTGTCTTCTCTGAAACAGTCGACATTTTTCAAGCTCTGCTTAATTTTTTTGTTATAATTTCCTCATCTTCGCGTCATAGTTGGGGAGATTTGTAGCAATTACTGCCACTATCATCCATTATCATCATCTTAGGCAGTCCCTCGGAATCGAGGAAGACTTGCTTCCACTCTGAAAGTGAGTTCTCAGGTGACTGAACAGTCCAATACGGGAATTACAGTCTCTGTCACAGGTGGGACAGACAGTGGTTGAGGGAAAGGGTGGGTGGGACTGGTTTGCCGCACGCTCCTTCCGCTGCCTGCGCTTGGTTTCTGCATGCTCTCGACGACGAGACTCGAGGTGCTCAACGCCCTCCCGGATGCTCTCCCTCCACTTAGGGCGGACTGGTCTTTGGCCAGGGACTCCCAGGCGTCGGTGGGGATGTTGCATTTTATCAGGGAGATTTTGAGGGTGTCCTCTGCCCACCTGGGGCTCGCTTGCCGTGTCGGAGTTCCGAGTAGAGCGCTTGCTTTGGGAGTCTCGTGTCGGGCATGCGGACTATGTGGCCTGCCCAGCGGAGCTGGTCGAGTGTGGTCAGTGCTTCGATGCTGGGGATGTTGGCCTGGGCGAGGACGCTAACGTTGGTGCGTCTGTCGTGCCACCCTCCAATGCCTCACCCAAGGGATCATTCTTCACGTGAGCCTTGGCATGGAGTCCCAGTCAGATAGTCACCCACTGCCGGCAAAACCTCCAGGAATTCGTCCAATCAGAGTTGACGCCCCAACCACCGAGGCAGCTCAGAGGCTTCGACAGGCGACTCGCTCACTTCCCAGCAACAAGTTGCATTTCTTTAGTGTCGTAAAATGTCCCAGGGTGCTTCACAGGGGTGCCATCAAACAGAAATTGACACCAAGCCAGATAAGGAGATATTAGGACTGGTGACCAAAGGCATGGTCGAAGAGGTAGGTGTTAAGGAGCGTCTTAAAGGAGGAGAGCAAGGTAGCGAGGCGGAGAGGTTTAGGGAGGGAATTCCAAGGCTTGGGGCCCAGGCGGCTGAAGCAGCTGGATACAAGTCATGAGATGCACCATTACGTCTGCGTGCTGTGCCCATGGAACAACATTCTTAATCTAGGCAACATCAAACATGCAGGTTTTAATTTCATTGCACTTGCTAATAAGATTATAATGCAGAGCCCAGACCAAAGCCAGCCCTGACTCCCTGTACGACTCCCTGACTAAATTACCCACACACAATGGTGGTTAAATACATTTTCAATAAAATGGTCATTTTTAATATGTTTTAGAAGCAGATGCTGCCAGGGAAGTGTAGCTTCCAGCTAAAACGGTCACAGTAATTGAGTTTCCAATAATATTGTACTTATTCCTTCCATTTTAATCGAATTGTATTATCATAATTTTATTGCACTGCGTCCCAGAACAAGTGTCCAAAGTGGAACCATCGGGCACCTCTCTCTGGAGCTGACTGTCAGGAGACAGAGAGGGTCTTATTGACATGTGTTTAATGTACCGGATGATTGCCCCGTCCAGTGTACTCTTCCTCTTCCTCTCTCCTACAGTGAGGGGTGTGTCATAGTGTTACAGTGAGGGGTGTGTTATAGAGAATGTTAGAGTGAGGGGTGTGTTATAGTGTTACAGTGAGGGTTGTGTTATAGAGAGTGTTACAGTGAGGGGTGTGTTATAGAGAGTGTTACAGTGAGGGGTGTGTTATAGAGAGTGTTACAGTGAGGGGTGTGTTATAGTGTTACAGTGAGGGGTGTGTTATAGAGAGTGTTACAGTTGGATGAAGGAATTGAATGTAATATTTCCAAGTTTGCAGATAACACTAAGCTGGGTGGCAGTGTGAGCTGTGAGGAGGATACTAAGAGGCTGCAGGGTGACTTAGACAGGTTAGGTGAGTGGGCAAATGCATGGCAGATAAATGTGAGATTATCCACTTTGGTGGCAACAACAGGAAGACAGAATATTATCTGAATAGTGACAGATTAGGAAAAGGAGAGGTGCAACGAGACCTGGGTGTCATGGTACATTAGTCATTGAAGTTTGGCATACAGGTACAGCAGGCAGTGAAGAAGGCAAATGGCATGTTGGCCTTCATAGCTAGAGGATTTGAGTATAGGAGCAGGGAGGTCTTACTGCAGTTGTACAGAGCCTTGGTGAGGCCACACCTGGAATACTGTGTTCAGTTTTGGTCTCCTAATCTGAGGAAGGATGTTCTTGCTATTGAGGGAGTACAGTGAAGGTTCACCAGGTTGATTCCCGGGGTGGCAGGACTGACATATGAGGAGAGACTGGATCAACTGGGCTTGTATCCACTGGAATTTAGAAGAATGAGAGGGGATCTCATAGAAACATATAAAATTCTGACGGGATTGGACAGGTTAGAGGCAGGAAGATTGTTCCCGTTGCTGGGGAGTTTCAGAACCATGGGTCACAGTCTAAGAATAAGAGGTAAGCCATTTTGGACTGAGATGAGGAGAAACTTCTTCACTCAGAGAGCGGTTAAACTGTGGAATTCTCTGCCGCAGTAAGTTGTTGAGGCCCGTGAGTTAGATATAGTCAAAAGGGAGTTAGATAGGGCCCTTACGGACAAAAGGACCAAAATGGAGGGAAAGCAGGAAAGGGGTGCTGAGGTTGAATGATCAGCCATGATCTTATTGAATGGCGGTACAGGCTCGAAGGGCAGAATGGCCTGCTCCTGCACCAAATTTCTATGTTTCTATGTGAGGGGTGTGTCATAGTGTTACAGTGAGGGGTTTGTTAGAGAGAGTGTTACAATGAGGGGAGTATTAGAGAGTGTTACAGTAAGGGGTGCGTTATAGAGAATGTTACAGTGAGGGGTGTGTTAGAGAGAGTCTTACAGTGAGGGGTGTGTTAGAGAGAGTGTTACAGTGAGGGGTGTGTTACAGAGAATGTTACAGTGAGGGATGTGTTACAGAAACTGTTACAGTGAGGGGTGTGTTATAGAGAGTGTTACAGTGAGATGAGTGTTATAGTGTTACAGTAAGAGGTGTGTTATAAGGTGTGTTACAGTGAGGGGTGTGTTATAGAGAGCGTTATAGTGAGGGGAGTGTTATAGAGAGGGGTGTGTTATTGAGAGTATTACAGTGAGGGGAGTGTTATAGAGAGTGTTATAGTGAGGGGTGTGTTATAGAGAGTGTTACAGTGAGGGGTGTGTTATAGAGAGTGTTATAGTGAGGGATGTGTTACAGTGAGGGGTGTGTTATAGAGAATGTTACAGTGAGGGAAGTGTTACAGTGAGGGGTGTGTTATAGAGAGTGTTACAGTGAGGGAAGTGTTACAGTGAGGGGTGTGTTATAGAGAGTGTTACAGTGAGGGGTGTGTTATAGAGAGCGTTATAGTGAGGAGAGTGTTGCAGTGAGGGGTGTGTTATTGAGTGTTACAGTGAGGGGTGTTTTACAGAGTGTGTTACAGTGAGGGCTGTGTTATAGAGAGTGTTACAGTGAGGGCTGTGTTATCGAGAGTGTTACAGTGAGGGGAGTATTAGAGAATGTTACAGTGAGGGCTCATCAAAGGCATTCCCTCGAAATCGAGGGAGACTTGCTTTCACTTAAAAAGTGAGTTCTCAGGTGACTGAACAGTCCAATACGGGAATTACAGTCTCTGTCACAGGTGGGCCAGACAGTGGTTGAAGGAAAGGGTGGGGGGGGACTGGTTTACTGCACGTACCTTCCGCTGCCTGCGCTTGTTTTCTGCTTGCTCTCGGTGACGAGACTCGAGGTGCTCAGCGCCCTCCCGGATGCTCTTCCTCCACTTACGGCGGTCTTTGGCCAGGGACTCCCAGGTGTCGGTGGGGATGTTGCATTTTATCAAGGAGGCTTTGAGGGTGTCCTTGAAATGTTTCCTCTGCCCACCTGGGACTTGCTTGCCGTGTAGGAGTTCCGAGTAGAGCGCTTGCTTTGGGAGTCTCGTGTCAGGCATGCGAACAATGTGGCCCACCCAACGGAGCTGGTTGAGTGTGGTCAGTGCTTCGATGCTGGGGATGTTGGTCTGATCGAGAACGCTAACGTTCGTGAGTATGTCCTCCCAGGGGATTTGCAGGATCTTGCGGGGACATCGTTAGTGGTATTTCTCCAGAAATTTGAGGTGTCTACTGTATATGGTCCACGTCTCTGAGCCATACAGGAGGGCGGGTATCACTGCTGCCCTGTAGACCATGAGCTTGGTGCCAGATTTGAGGGTCTGATCTTTGAAAACTCTCTTCCTCAGGTGGCCGAAGGCTGCGCTGGCGCACTGGAGGCGGTGTTGAACCTCATTGTTATAGACTGTTACAGTGGGATGTGTGTTGCAGTGAGTGTTACAGTGAGGGATGTGTTAGAGAGAGTGTTACAGTGAGGGGTGCGTTATAGAGAGTGTTACAGTGAGGGGTGTGTTATAGAGAGTGTTACAGTGAGGGGTGTGTTAGAGAGAGTGTTACAGTGAGGGGTGCGTTTTAGAGAGTGTTACAGTGAGGGGTGCGTTATAGAGAGTGTTACAGTGAGGGGTGTGTTAGAGAGAGTGTTACAGTGAGGGGTGTGTTAGAGAGAGTGTTACAGTGAGGGGTATGTTAGAGAGAGTGTTACAGTGAGGGGTGTGTTAGAGAGAGTGTTACAGTGAGGGGTGCGTTATAGAGAGTGTTACAGTGAGGGGTGCGTTATAGAGAGTGTTACAGTGAGGGGTGTGTTATAGAGGGTGTTACAGTGAGGGGTGTGTTATAGAGAGTGTTACAGTGAGGGGTGTGTTAGAGAGAGTGTTACAGTGAGGGGTGTGTTAGAGAGAGTGTTACAGTGAGGGGTGTGTTAGAGAGAGTGTTATAGCGAGGGCAGTATTAGCGAAAGTGTTACAGTGAGGGGTGTGTTAGAGAGAGTGTTACAGTGAGGGGTGCGTTATAGAGAGTGTTATAGCGAGGGCAGTATTAGAGAAAGTGTTACAGTGAGGGGTGTGTTAGAGAGAGTGTTACAGTGAGGGGTGTGTTAGAGAGAGTGTTACAGTGAGGGGTGTGTTATAGAGAGTGTTACAGTGAGGGGTGTGTTAGAGAGAGTGTTACAGTGAGGGGTATGTTAGAGAGAGTGTTACAGTGAGGGGTGCGTTATAGAGAGTGTTATAGCGAGGGCAGTATTAGAGAAAGTGTTACAGTGAGGGGTGTGTTAGAGAGAATGTTACAGTGAGGGGTGTGTTAGAGAGAGTGTTACAGTGAGGGGTGTGTTATAGAGAGTGTTACAGTGAGGGGACTGTTAGAGAAAGTGTGACCGTGTTTAGTGTGTTCTAACCATGTCAACAGTGGCTCAGTGGGCAGCACGCTCTTTCGCTCGCCTCGGAGTCAGCAGGTTGTGGATCAAGAACCACTGCAGTGACTTGAGCAAAATAATCTAGGTTGACTCTCCCAGTGCAGTGCTGAGGTAGTGCTGCACTGTCGGAGGTGCTGTCTTTCGGATGAGACGTTGAACCGAGACCCTGTCTGCCCTTTCAGGTGGACATAAAAGATCCCACGGCCATTATTTTGAAGAAGAGCAGGCGAGTTCACCCCGGTGTCCTGGGGCCAATATTTATCCCTCAACCAACAACACTAAAAGCAAATTATCTGGTCCTTATCACATTGCTGTTTGTGGGAGCTTGCTGTGCGCAAATTGGTTGCTGCTTTCCATAATTACAATACTTTGAAACGTACTTCATTGGCACTAAAGCGCTCTGAGACATCCAGAGATTCTTTCTTCTAAACCCTCAGATCAAAGCGTAGCATTTCCAGTCCCGACTAGTCCGTCCTAACTCTTTGTATTTACCGGTAATTGTTGCGCACAGTGCCGTAACTTCTGAAAGAACTTCATTGGCTGTGAAGCGCTTTTGGACGTTTTATTGTGAAAGGCGCTATGTAACTGCAAATCTTTCTTTTGGTGCTGTGATGTATGCACCTGTACGCTCACAGGTGTGGAGAGCTGTTGCATTGTGAGTGGCTTAGCCAGTCACGTGATGTTCACAAGGCTCAATAAAACCCCAGCCAGTTGGGTCTAGATCACCCACGATGAGGTATGAGGTTGTGAGCCAAGTGGATGAACTGGTAATGAGTAGTGTGATTGTTAAACCTTTGTTAATAAACCAACTAGTTCTTAATAGCAATGTGTTGCTATGAATTCTTAAGTAAAGAACCCATGAAGCAAATACATTACAGATACTATCATAGCCTTCTGATGTACTCTGTCCCCCCCACCCCCCGTCCCTCGCCCCCTTGGTGCTCTCCACATTATTGTACCTTTGCATACCAGCTTATGGATGTATTTGAAGAGTTAAAGAAATGCAGGGACTGTGAAACCTGGGTTTTTGTTCACAAGGGGAACTGCTGGGTAATAGCCAGGCCGGGCGATATAATTGACGGCCTTCGGAGATGACAGGGCTGTGGCACCCAGACTTATTGAACAGGTTTATGATGGATGAACACTGTTGCAAGATCAATTAAACAATGAGAAATTAATACCAGCGACGACAGGCTCGTTAGAGGCAGGAAGGACAGGAACTAATGAACAACCACTTCCTTTTTTTTTATACATATCAAAAGCAACCCAAATTCTTCTGTCAGATTGCAGGGTGAGGGGGCAGGGGCTGGGGTGGAGTGAGGGGGGGGGGGCGATGTGCAAGTTATCTTAAAAGCCAGAAGTGCGGGGAGGGGAATGAAGGTAAAGGACAGTGTGGGGAGGGAAGGCTGGAATTATTTCCAGAGAACAGATGTGTGAAACAGCTGTCGGATGCCACTTATTGCTCCTGTATTGTAAATAATCTGTTGTCTTAATTCTGTTTGTTGCCGCTTTGGCACTGAGTGTATGAGAGAGACCGATATGATGCGCAATTGTATTCGAGCATGCAATTAGTGCCCAGTCTGCCCCTGAACACGATCAAATAGAGGGACCCATCCCCACCCCGGACAGCTTCCCCCACCATTCTCCTCTCCCTCAAAGCGTTGGTGTCTGCTGGGGTGCAGTTCTGCAGTCCTTCGCTGCTTCGATCAACAACCGCACAATCAAGGCCTTCCATTTATATAGCGCATTCAACATTGGAAAATGCAACACTGATCTGCACAAGGAGATATTAGGAGGGGTGACTTAAAGTTTGTTCAGAGAGGTAGGTTTTAAGGAGTGTCTTAAAGGAGGGGAGAGAGGCGGAGAGGTTTAGGGAGGGAATTCCAGAGCTTACGGACTCGGCAGTTGAAAGCACGGCCGCCAATGAAGGTGTGATGGAAGTGGGGGTAGGGCAAGAGGCCAGAATTGGAGCAGAGCGGAGTTACTAAGATAGGGAGGGGCGAGGGCCATGGAGGGATTTGAAAACAAGGATGAGAATTTTAAAATCGAGACGTTGCTTAACCGGGAGCCAATGTAGGTCAGTGAGCACAGGGGGTGATGGGTGAGCGGGACTCGGTGCGATGTTAGGACACGGAAACATAGAAACATAGAAAGTAGGTGCAGGAGTAGGCCATTCGATCCTTCGAGCCTGCACCACCATTCAATAAGATCATGGTTGATCATTCCCTCAGTACCCCTTTCCTGCTTTCTCTCCATACCCCTTGATACTTTTAGCTGTAAGGGCCATATCTAACTCCCTCTTGAATATATCCAATGAACTGGCATCAGCAACTCTCTGCGGCAGGGAATTCCACAGGTTAACAACTCTCTGAGTGAAGAAGTTTCTCCTCATCTCAGTCCTAAATGGCTTACCCCTTATCCTTAGACTGTGACCCCTGGTTCTGGACTTCCCCAACATCGGGAACATTCTTCCCACATCTAACCTGTCCAGTCCCGTCAGAATCTTACATGTTTCTATGAGATCCCCTCTCATCCTTCTAAACTCCAGTGTATAAAGGCCCAGTTGATCCAGTTTCTCCTCTTATGTCAGCCCTGCCATCCCGGGAATCAGTCTGGTGAACCTTCGTTGCACTCCCTCAATAGTAAGAACATCCTTCCTCAGATTAGGAGACCAAAACTGAACACAATATAACACAATTAAGATCATTGGCAGCAACTCCAACTGAGCCCAGCTACCTCTGTCCAGACCAGGGGCAGATCTTGGGAAGCTTCCTGCTCAAAACAATCACAGCTTGGCTTTCCTGGGGAGGGGGGGCTCGGGAATGCTCCCTGGGAATTCATCAACAGGATCCAGACAGATAATTATTCCCAGTCACCGCTGCCTACAGCAGCAAAGGAAAAAAAGATAATGACAGAGGAGACGGATTTAAGGGAACCAGAGGGGGAGATGAGGATAATTTTATTTCTACGTAGCAAGTTGTTGTGGTCTGGAACGCGCTGCCTGAATGTGCGGTGGAATTATAAGAACATAAGAAATAGGAGCAGGAGTAGGTCATTTGGCCCCTCGAGCCTGCTCCGCCATTCAATAAGATCATGGCTGATCTGATTATGGACTCAACTCCACTTTCCTGCCTGCTCCATGACCCTTGACTCCCCAATAGTTCAAGAATTTGACTATCTCTACCTTAAATATATTCAACGACCCAGCCTCCACAGTTCTCTGGGGCAGAGAATTCCAAAGATTCACGACCTTCCGAGAGAAGAAATTCCTCCTCATCTCCGTCTTAAATGGGCGACCCCTTATTCTGAAACTATGCCCCCCTAGTTCTAGATTCCCCCACGAGGGGAAACATCCTCTCTGCATCCACCCTGTCGAGGCCCCTCAGAATCTTATAGGTTTCAGTAAGCTCGCCTCTCATCTAAACTCCAATGAGTACAGGCCCAACCTGCTCAACCTTTCCTCATAATCAGAAGCAGATTCAATGGTGACTTTCAAAAGAGAATTGGATAAATACTTGAAAAGGGAAGATTGACAGGGCTACGGGGATCGAGCTCTTTCAAAGAGCCAGCACAGGAACGATGGGCCGAATGGCCCCCTTCCGCGCTGTGAGATCCGGCGAGTGAATATTAATGGGAGTGCCATCGTAATTTGTCCTGCTATCGCCGTATTTGCATGAAGAAAAATGAACGTACGGCCCTAATGAGAATGCAAATTTGCCGACGCATGGTTATCAATTGCTGGGCTGTAATGAAAGCATTCTGCAAATGAGATTTTAAAGGGCACACAGTTTATCATTCACAGCGTGTCAGGCTATAGCTTTTTGGCAGCTTTTGGAGTAGGGGGGAAGGCTATCTCCAAAAGATTGCACAGTGAATGGCGCAGACATGAAGGCGCGGGGTAGGTGTTTGTGCCTGTGTGTTCGGAGAGCTTACAGCTCGAGTCCGACCCTAACAGAGGGCGGGGTGAAGTGACTGCACGGGATTGTGATAGATTGATCAGAAAAGCGCGCTGGCTTAATTATTAATTAAAACATATTTGCCAGGGATGACCTTCTCTTTCACCTTGCTTTTGATGGTGGAATTGGAAAGAGCGCTGAATGAAAAGAGGCCTGCGATAAGACAAGTCCCTCACAGCATCGCTCAGCAATGCCTCGAAGCACTTTGCGTGTAATGAGTTATTTTACAGTGTGGTGAGCAAGGCTAGGCACCAAGAATGGCAGGCCTAGAAATGCGCCTGGTTCTCGTGCTCAGAGGCCTGCTGAGCCTCATTTCCGCGTTTCCCATTCCCCCCTAACCCGCGTCACACGTTCTCTCCCGCGCCCCCCCCCAAGCTCCCGCCATTGGTCGCCCGACATATCAATCGCCGTGGCGCCCTGCCCCGCCCTCCACGCGGCTAATCGCAAAGCCACCAAACCCTTCATTACCCGATTGGTTGGTTCTTGACTCTCAATCAAACAGCTTTCCCCCACCTCCAATATTTTTGTATAACTAGTAGAGTATACGGAAGTGTGCAAAGAAAATGAGAGGATGGACGGGGGGCCCTCGGTTTAACGTCTCGTCCGAAAGACGGGACCTCCGACAGTGCAGCGCTCCCTCAGTCCTGCCCCTCCGACAGTGCCACACTCCCTCAGTACTGTCCCTCCAACAGTGCAGCACTCCCTCAGTACTGTCCCTCCAACAGTGCAGCACTCCCTCAGTCCTGCCCCTCCGACAGTGTGGCGCATCCTCAGTACTGCCCCTCCAACAGTGCGGCACTCCCTCAGTACTGTCCCTCCAACAGTGCGGCGCTCCCTCAGTCCTGCCCCTCCGACAGTGCCACGCTCCCTCAGTCCTGCCCCTCCGACAGTGCGGCACTCCCTCAGTACTGTCCCTCCAACAGTGCGGCGCTCCCTCAGTCCTGCTCCTCCGACAGTGCCACACTCCCTCAGTACTGCCCCTCCAACAGTGCAGCGCCCCCTCAGTACTGCCCCTCCGACAGTGCAGCACTCCCTCAGTATTGACCCTCCGACAGTGTGGCGCTCCCTCAGCACTGCCCCTCCAAAAGTGCGGCACTCCCTCAGTCCTGCTCCTCCGTCAGTGCAGCACTCCCTCAGTACTGGACTGGGAATGTCGGCCTGGATTATGTGCTCAAGTCTCTGGAGTGGGGCTTGAACCCACAACCTTCTGATCCAGAGGCGAGGATGCGACTCACTGAGCCATAAGCTGACCCCGTCTCCGAACCCCCGCAGGGTGAGCAACCACAAATGCACAGGACTCCCGAGCCAGTGTCGGTTCGACAGAAAGAACTGCGCTCCACTCCCAGCTCCCACTCTCTCTCAACACTCCGCACGTTGAATGGTGCATGCATTTGCAGGCATAGCTGTGGCTGCAGTGAACCGCAATCTGGTGAATTGAAGGTCTCAAGTTGGCACCCTGTTCGAGCAGCTTGTCATCAATTGCCCAAAACAGCTCTTGCAAATTAGTGCTGCGTTCCTGGCTGGCTGTTCTGCAGTCAACAAACGTCTAGTTCCACTTTTCCAGTCTTTTTTCCCCTTCCCTCCTGAAAGAAAGAAAGAACTTGCATTTATATAACGCCTTTCAGGACCTCAGGATATCTCAAAGCACTTCACAGCCAATGAAGTACTTTTTTGAAGTGTCGTCCCTGTTGTAATGTAAATTAATTACTGCGTTTCCTACATTACTACAGTGACTGCACTTCAAAACCAGAGGCCATAAATATAAGTTAGTCACTAATAAATCCAATGGGGAATTCAGGAGAAACTTCTTTACCCAGAGAGCGGTGAGAATGTGGAACTCGCTCCCACAGGGAGGGGTTGAGGTGAATAGTATCGATGCAGTTCAGGGGAAGCTGGATAAACACATGAGGGAGAAAGGGATAGGGTGAGATGAAGTAAGGGTGAAGGATGGCTTGTGTGGAGCATCAACACCGGCATAAAGTGGGGCCCCCAATTTCCCGCCCCTCCCTATCTCTGTAACCTTCTCCAGCTCTACAACCCTCCGAGATCTCTGCGCCCCTCCAATTCTGGCCTCCTGCACATCCCTGATTATAACCGTTCAACCATTGGTGGCCGTGCCTTCAGCTGCCTGGACCCAAAGCTCTGGAACTCCCTCCCTAAACCTCTCCACCTCTCTCCTCCTTTAAGATGCTCCAAAAAGCCTAACTCTTTGACCAAGCTTTTGGCCATCTGCCCTAATAGCTCCTTACGGTGGCTCGGTGTGAAATTTTGTTTGCTAATCGCTCCTGTGAAGCGCCCGGGGATGTTTTCCTGTCTGGAAGGCTCTGTATAAGTGCTGATTATTGTTGAATGGCCTGTTTCTGTGCTGTAAATTCCATGTTTGGCAGTGGAGCGATGATTCTAACCCTCTAATGTCTGCTCTGATTGGCTGACAAATGATGGGGGTGGTGGGGGGGGGACTTATGAATGGAGTCTGTTTCTATATCAGTACACACAGCACACTGCTCCCGCAACAAGACAGTTCTAGGTCACTGCTGACACTGTGCAGCAGAGAGGCTGCTGGAGCCAGTGTACTGTCGCAGTTCCCATCCACACTCTCCCTCCACTGCTTCCTGACAATCTGCTGGCTTTGACGTGTTTTTCCAATGGTCTTTCTGTCGACCACCTCTCGTACAGTTGCCATCTCGCACTGGGGTATGGGTTTAACAGGTAACCCCTTCCCCTGCCCGCCCACCCCAGCCTCCCACTATCCCCCCCCCCCCCCCCCCGCCATCACCCGCTAGGGTACGGGTTTAACGGGTAACCCCTTCCCCTGCCCGCCCACCCCAGCCTCCCCCTACGCCCCCGCCCCGCTATCTCCCGCTGGGGTACGGGTTTAACGGGTAACCGCATCCCCCGCCTCCCCTCCCCTCCTGCTATCTCCCGCTGGGGTACGGGTTTAACGGGTAACCCCTTCCCCTCCTGCCCGCCCTCCCCAGCCTCCCCCCTCCGCCATCTACTGCCCACCCCAGCCTACCCCCACCCCCCCCCGGTGTCTCCCGCTGGGGTATGGGTTTAACGGATAACCCCTCCCCCTCCCACCCGCCCTTCCCAGCCTCACCGCCCCCCCCCGCCCCCCCCCCCCCCGCCATCTCCCGCACTCCCCACCCTCACCCTCACCCCAGTGACCATTGTTTGCCAGTGTGTGCAGACCATACTTGCTGGCAGCGTGTTTGATCGAGGGCAGAGTGTGGACGTGAGGTAGGGGGGCGTGACACCAGGTACCACCCCCCCAATACCCCACCCTCTCACAGAATCACAGAATGATACAGCACAGAAGGAGGCCATTCGGCCCATCGCACCTGTGCCAGCTCTTTGAAAGAACGATCCAATTAGTCCCACTCCCTCCTATCAGGTAATCACCAAGAATCATTGAATGACGATCAAGGAGCATTGACTGATTTCTTTTTTACACCAGTTCCTAACTCGGGAACTGAGGCCAATTGTAGTGTCCCAAGAGTTCCAGCAGAGGGCGCACTTGAAGGTTGCAGATCTCAATTTGTGTGAGCCTCTCCTCGAAGCCGAGTAGGAATATAAGTGGGTCAAGGGGCTGAGAGACAACGAGAGAGACAGAGTTAGATAGGGAGACAGGCGAAGATAAGAGAGAGAGATTTGGAGAAAGACAGAGAGAGCTATAGAGAATAAGGCTCATGGAGAGATGAAGAGAGAGAACGACAGAGAGATAATGGAGGGATGTAAAAAGAGATGGTTTGAGGTGGAGAGAGAGCCAGAGAACTGAGGCGGCAGAGATTAAAAGACAGACCAGGAGACAGAGAAAGACATGGACACATAGCAAAAAATTAGAGCCAGGCCGTTCAGGGTGATGTCAGGAAGCACTTCTTCACACAAAGGGTCGTGGAAACCTGGAACTTTCTCCCCCAAGAAGCTGTAGATGTTGGGACTCAATTGACGCTTCCAAGGTTGGGAGCGATGGCTTTTTGGTGGCTAAGGGAATTAAAAGTGCAAAGGTGGGTCATTGGAGTTGGGATACAGATCAGCCGTGACCTAATTGAATGGTGGAACATGCTCAAGGGGCTGGTGTAACTCTTGTGCCAGCGATGCAACAAATTAACCTACATTTTATCGTGCAACGATAGAATGATCGTGAGCTCCCCTCACTGACCGGGATTCCGCCCCTGAACGCTTTCTTTGTGGTGAAGGACCCGCCCCCAATGGTTGCGTGGATCAATGCACCTCCCTGGTGTGGTACTGAGCTCTATTCCCCTGCTCCCCTTCCCCAGCGTCCACCTCCCACGCTCCCAACACTCTTGCCGCCTGTCGGGTTAAGGAGTTCAGGGGTGGGGGTAACACTAGATAATCAGCCTGCTTGTGAACGCTATCCAGCGACACTCTTCCCCCCCCCCCAACTCTTCCCCCTGCCAGTGGAAAGTGCGTGTATGTGTGAAGCTCGGGTGAGGACTGGAAGGGGCTCGGCCGTGATTCCTCCACAGTCGAATAGCCAGACTAAGTTCGTGGTCCGGGCTCCCACACAAGGAGCAAGTGAGTGCTCCCCAACACTCTGTGATGAAGTGGGGGATTGGGAGAAGGCGGTTTTGGCGGGAGGATGAGATGGGGGATGCATTCCGGGAGAAGGGAGTAAAGTTCCCTTGGGAGTCCCAAAGCGCCTTAATATGACACTGCTGGTTTTCCGTGCTGCATGGGCCGCATCGGGTTTCCTCAGCAATCCGTTCTTCCCCGCCCTCCCACTCCTCGCCCAGCAAAGATGAGAGAGCATTTCATGTCTGTGTTAGTTCGAAGATCCCCGTTTAAACTGCCAAGTTGTGCAGTTTGAGGAGCTATTTAAATTTCTTGGCAGGTGTGGTGTGGTAAGTCTGTCACCCGTTCACCAGATGTGCTCCCAAGTCTCGCAGTATCACATGTGTTTCCTTTAACTCTTGCCGGCAAGAGCAGTCGTGGAAGGGGCAGAATTCGCCCCACCCCTCTCGGGGCCTAGCTTTCAGTGTCAGCCGTGGCTCAGTGAGCAGCACCCTCGCCTCAGAGTCAGAAGGTTGTGGGTTCGGGTCCCACTCCAGAGACTTCAGCAGGAAAAATTCAGGGTGACCCTCCCAGAGCAGTGCTGAGGGAGTGCCGTACTGTCGGAGGTTCTGTCTTTCGAATAAGACGTTAAACCGGGGCCCCGTCTGCTCCCTCATGTGGATATAAAAGATCCCACAACACTATTTTGAAATGGCCAATATTTATCCCTTAAATAACAACCCTAAAACAGATTATCTGCTAATTATCACATTGCTGTGTGTGGGAGCTTGCTGTGCGCAAATTGGCTGCCGCGTTTTCCACATTACCACAGTGACTACACTCCAAAAGTTCTTAATTGTTTGTAAAGCGCTGTGGGACGTCATGAGGTCGTGAAAGTTGCCACTCGCCATGTCTGTGGTCATGTGATGGGTTACAGCGCGTCCTAATATTACACAGAATATACAGCACCGAAACAGGCCATTCGGCCCAACTAGTCTGTGCTGCTAATCTAATTGGTAATATCTAACTCAGTACAATGCTGTTACAGCATAACTCTCTCACTGTACAACACACACACTCTCACACATTCACACACACACACACTCACACTCCCTCACACACGCTCACACACACACACTCACTCTCACTCACTCACACTCATACACACTCACACACTCACACACTCACTCACACATTCACACACACACTCACACTCTCACACTCTCACACTCACTCACACACACACTCTCACTCTCACTCACACACTCACTCACACACACACTCACACTCACTCTCTCACTCACTCACACACACACACACCCTCTCACTCTCACACACACTCACTCACACACACACTCACACTCACTCTCTCACTCACTCACACACACACGCACTCTCATTCTCACACACACACACACACACACACACACTCACACACACAGACCGAGGATTGAACCTGGTCCGTATTTTCTTCCTTAAAACTAAACAGGAAATGCCAGCAAAGCGCCGCAGGTTCATCAGCATCTGTGAGAAAAGAGGGAAAAGATGGAGGCTTTGCTCGGGAGCTTTGCTGGGTGCCACATTGAAGCAGGGTCAGCTTAGAATCACCGCCCATCAGAGTCTGCTCTTCCTGTGTTTTTTATTTATGAATTTCTCCATTCCAAGTTTGGCTTTATATGCTGTTTTTAAAAAAAAATATCCAGCGTTTGATGCAATCATGGAGCCCTGGAGTTTCTTGTGTTGTTTATTCCATCCTCTAAGCTGTCAAACCGAATAATCGTCCCCTCGATTGAAGTCGGTCCCTGTTTAATTGGTCCGGACACATTTACTGCTTTTAAACATCCGTAGTGTCCCAGGATGAGCTCATTCTGTGTGGCTCGCTCCGTCTCTCCAGGCTGGGAGCCCTGAGCCTCATTAAAAATATATCAAGCCTCTGTCTTATAAGGACATACGAAATAAAAGCAGGAGTTAGCCATTCGGCCCCTCGAGTCCACTCCGCCATTCAAATGAGATCATGGCTGATCTTGTTTAACAACAGCATAAACTTTGAATTTATAGAGCGCCTTTAACATAGTAAAACGTCGCAAGGCGCTTCAGACGGATGTTATCATCAAACGCAACTCGACATTAAGCCACATAAGGAGATTTTAGGTTACCAAAAGCTTGGCCAAATAGGTCGGTTTTAAGGAGCGTCTTAAAGGAGGAGAGAGAGGTAGAGAGGCGGAGAGGTTTTGGGAGGGAGTTCCAGAGCTTGGGGCCCAGGCAGCTGAAGGCACGGCCGCCAATGGTAGAGCGATTAAAATCGGCCAGTCGACCAGTAAGAGGCTGACTAGCTTGGCACATTAAAAAAAAATGTTTGCCACGGGAATGTACCCAGGGCAAAACAAACCTGTGATAAACTGGCACGTAACATAAGAATTAGGAGCAGGAGTTGGCCATGTGGCCCATCAAAACTGCTCTGCCATTCAATGAGATCACGGCTGATCTTTGACCTCAACTCCACTTTCCCGCCCGATCTCCATACATCCCTTCATTCCCCTAGAGTGCAAACATCGAATGACATGAGATAGGAGCAGCAGTAGGCCATATGTCACTGGAAGCAACACTGCAGGCTCGAGGGGCCGAATGGACGACTCCTGCTCCTATTTCTTATGTTCTTATGACCAGGTTGCCTCATGGGCCGATCGGCACCCAAGATTCCTGGGTAAAAAGAGGTCAACATTTAGGCTCAGACACAGGGCCGGAGACATGCTCGGGACAGTCTTCAACCATCGGCGCTGGCTGCTTATCCCGGGCGCTAGGCCCCTTTATATATGTTATATTACGTTGTTGTTGTATGTCGGTACTGTACAACTCCCTCACTGTACAACTCCCTCACTGTACAACTCCCTCACTGTACAATTTCCTCCGTACAACTGCTTCACTGTACAACTCGCTCGGTACAACTCCCTCTGTACAACTCTCTCACTGTACAACGCCCTCTGTAGAACTCCCTCACTGTACAACTCCCTCTGTACAACTCCCTCACTACAACTCCCTCACTGTACAACTCTCTCACTGTACAACTCCCTCACTCTACAACTCCCTCACTGTACAATTCCCTCTGTACAACTTCCTCTGTACAACTCTCTCACCGTACAAATCCCTCACTATACAACTCTCTCACTGTACAACTCCCTCACTGTACAACTCTCCCTCTGTACAACTCCCTCACTGTACAGCTCTCCCTCTGTACAACTCCCTCACTGTACAACTCCCTCTTTACAACTCGCTCACTGTACAACTCGCTCACTGTATAACTATCTCACTGTATAACTCCCTCACTGTACAACTCCCTCACTGTGCAACTCCCTCACTGTACAACTCGATCACTGCACAGCTTCCTCATTGTACAACTCCCTCTGTACAACTCCCTCACTATACAACTGACTCAATGTAAAACTCCCTCACTGTACAACTCCCTCACTGTATAATTCTCTCACTGTACAACTCCCTCTGTAATACTCCCTCACTATACAACTCTCTCACTGTACAATTCCCTCCGTACAACTGCTTCACTGTACAACTCGCTCGGTACAACTCCCTCTGTACAACTCTCTCACTGTACAACGCCCTCTGTACAACTCCCTCACTGTGCAACTCCCTCACTGTACAACTCCCTCAATGTACAACTCTCTCACTGTACAACTCCCTCTGTACAACTCACTCACTGTACAACTCCCTCACTGTACAACTCTCTCACTGTACAACTCCCTCTGTACAACTCTCTCACCGTACAACTCCCTCACTGTACAACTGCCTCACTGTACAATTCCCTCCGTACAACTGCCTCACTGTACAACTCCCTCGTTACAACTCCCTCTGTACATCTCTATTCCTGTACAACTCCCTCTGTACAACTCCCTCACTGTACAATTCCCTCATTGTACAACACCCTCACTGTACAACTCCCTCACTGTACAACTCTCTCACTGTACAACTCCCTCACTGTACAACTACCTCACTGTACAATTACCTCTGTACAACTCCCTCTGTACAACTCCCTCACTGTACAACTCCCTCACTGTACAACTCTCTCAATGTACAACTCCCTCACTGTACAACTCCCTCTGTACAACTCCCTCACTGTACATCTCCCTCACTGTATAATTCCTTCACTGAACAATTCCCTCTGTACTACTCTCTCACTGTATAACTCTCTCACTGTAAAATTCCCTCCCTGTACAACTCCCTCACTGTACAACTCCCTCTGTACAACTCCCTCACTGCACAATTCCCTCAGTGTACTATTCTCTCACTGTACAACTCCCTCAGTGTACAAATCCCTCACTGTACAAATCCCTCATTGTACAACTCCCTCTGTACAACTCCCTCTGTACAACTCCCTCACTGTACATCTCTCTCACTGTACAACTCCCTCTGTGCAACTCCCTCACTGTACAACTCCCTCAATGTACAATTCCCTCCATACAACTGCCTCACTGTACAAATCCCTCCCTGTACAACTTCCTCACTTTACAACTCCCTAACTGTACAACACCCTCTGTACAACTCGCTCACTTTTCAAATCCCTCACTGTACAACTCGCTCACTGTACAACTCCCTCTGTACAACTCCCTCTGCACAACTCCCTCACTGTGCAACTCCCTCACTGTACAACTCCCTCTGTACAACTCCCTCACGGTACAGCTCCCACAATGTACAATTCCCTCCGTACAACTGCCTCACTGTACAACTCCCTTGGTACAACTCCCTCTGAACAACTGCTCACGGCACAATGCCCTCTGTACAACTCCCTCACTGTACAACTCCCTCACTGTACAACTCCCTCACTGTACAACTCTCTCAATGTATAACTCCCTCTGTACAACTCCCTCACTGTACAACTCCCTCACTGTACAACTCTCTCAATGTACAACTCCCTCACTGTACAACTCTCTCAATGTGCAACTCCCTCACTGTACAACTCCCTCACTGTACAACTCCCTCACTGTACATCTCCCTCACTGTACAATTCCTTCACTGAACAACGCCCTCTGTACTACTCTCTCACTGTATAACTCTCTCACTGTAAAATTCCCTCCCTGTACAACTCCCTCACTGTACAACTCCCTCAATTTACAACTCCCTCACCATACAAACCTCTCACTTTACAACTCCCTCTGTACAACTCCCTCACTGCACAATTCCCTCAGTGTACTATTCTCTCACTGTACAACTCCCTCACTGTACAAATCCCTCATTGTACAACTCCCTCTGTACAACTCCCTCACTGTACATCTCTCTCACTGTACAACTCCCTCTGTACAACTCCCTCACTGTACAACTCCCTCAATGTACAATTCCCTCCGTACAACTGCCTCACAGTACAACTCCCTCACTGTACATCTCTCTCACTGTACAGCTCCCTCTGTACAACTCACTCACTGTACAACTCCCATTGTACAACTCCCTCACTGTGCAACTCCCTCACTGTACAACTCCTTCTCCACAACTCCCTCACTGCACAACTCTCTCACTGGACAACTCGCTCTGTACAACTCCCTCTGTACAACTCCGTCACTGTACAAATCCCTCCCTGTACAACTTCCTCACTGTACAACTCCCTAACTGTACAACACCCTCTGTACAACTCGCTCACTTTTCAAATCCCTCACTGTACAACTCGCTCACTGTACAACTCCCTCTGTACAACTCCCTCTGTACAACTCCCTCACTGTGCAACTCCCTCACTGTACAACTCCCTCTGTACAACTCCCTCACGGTACAGCTCCCTCAATGTACAATTCCCTCTGTACAACTCCCTCACTGTACAACTCCCTCACTGTACAGCTCCCTCATTGTACAACTCCCTCACTGTACAACTCTCTCAATGTATAACTCTCTCTGTTCAACTCCCTCAATGTACAACTCCCTCACTGTACAATTCCCTCCGTACAACTGCTTCACTGTACAACTCGCTCGGTACAACTCCCTCTGTACAACTCACTCACTGTACAACTCCCTTATGTTCCAACTCCCTCTGTACAACTCGCTCACTGTACAACTCCCTCACTGTACAACTCCCTCTATGCAACTCCCTCACTCTACAGCTCCCTCATTGGACAACTCCCTCTGTACAACTCTCTCACCGTACAACTCCCTCACTATACAACTGACTCAATGTAAAACTCCCTCACTGTACAACTCCCTCACTGTACAACTCTCTCACCGTACAACTCCCTCACTATACAACTGACTCAATGTAAAACTCCCTCACTGTACAATTCCCTCACTGTACAACTCCCTCACTGTGCAACCCAGTCACTGTACAAATCCCTCTGTACAGCTCCCTCACTGTGCAACTCCCTCACTGCACAGCTCCCTCAATGTACAATTCCCTCCGTACAACTGCCTCACAGTACAACTCCCTTGGTACAACTCCCTCTGCACAACTGCTCACGGTAAAATGCCCTCTGTACAACTCCCTCACTGTACAACTCCCTCACTGTACAACTCCCTCATTGTACAACTCCCTCACTGTACAACTCTCTCACTGTATAACTCCCTCTGTACAACTCCCTCACTGTACAATTCCCTCCGTACATATGCACATAGATTGGGCTAGCCAAACTGGAAGCAATACGGTGGAGGAAGATTTCCTGGAGTGCATAAGGGATGGTTTTCTAGACCAATATGTCGAGGAACCAACTAGGGGGGAGGCCATCTTAGACTGGGTGTTGTGTAATGAGAGAGGATTAATTAGCAATCTCATTGTGCGAGGCCCCTTGGGGAAGAGTGACCATGATATGGTGGAATTCTGCATTAGGATGGAGAATGAAACAGTTAATTCAGAGACCATGGTCCAGAACTTAAAGAAGGGTATCTTTGAAGGTATGAGGCGTGAATTGGCTAGGATAGATTGGCGAATGATACTTAAGGGGTTGACTGTGGATGGGCAATGGCAGACATTTAGAGACCGCATGGATGAATTACAACAATTGTACATTCCTGTCTGGCGTAAAAATAAAAAAGGGAAGGTGGCTCAACCGTGGCTATCTAGGGAAATCAGGGATAGTATTAAAGCCAAGGAAGTGGCATACAAATTGGCCAGAAATAGCAGCGAACCCGGGGACTGGGAGAAATTTAGAACTCAGCAGAGGAGGACAAAGGGTTTGATTAGATCAGGGAAAATGGATCACGAGAAGAAGCTTGCAGGGAACATTAAGGCGGATTGCAAAAGTTTCTATAGGTATGTAAAGAGAAAAAGGTTAGTAAAGACAAACGTAGGTCCCCTGCAGTCAGAATCAGGGGAAGTCATAACGGGGAACAAAGAAATGGCAGACCAATTGAACAAGTACTTTGGTTCGGTATTCACTAAGGAGGACACAAACAACCTTCCGGATATAAAAGGGGTCAAAGGGTCTAGTAAGGAGGAGGAACTGAGGGAAATCTTTATTAGTCGGGAAATTGTGTTGGGGAAATTGATGGGATTGAAGGCCGATAAATCCGCAGGGCCTGATGGACTGCATCCCAGAGTACTTAAGGAGGTGGACTTGGAAATAGTGGATGCATTGACAGTCATTTTCCAACATTCCATTGACTCTGGATCAGTTCCTATGGAGTGGAGGGTAGCCAATGTAACCCCACTTTTTAAAAAAGGAGGGAGAGAGAAAACAGGGAATTATAGACCGGTCAGCCTGACCTCAGTAGTGGGTAAAATGATGGAATCAATTACGAAGGATGTCATAGCAGCGCATTTGGAAAATGGTGACATTATAGGTCCAAGTCAGCATGGATTTGTGAAAGGGAAATCATGCTTGACAAATCTTCTGGAATTTTTTGAGGATGTTTCCAGTAAAGTGGACAAAGCAGAACCAGTTGATGTGGTATATTTGGACTTTCAGAAGGCTTTCGACAAGGTCCCACACAAGAGATTAATGTGCAAAGTTAAAGCACATGGGATTGGGGTAGTGTGCTGACGTGGATTGAGAACTGGTTGTCAGACAGGAAGCAAAGAGTAGGAGTAAATGGGTACTTTTCAGAATTGCAGGCAGTGACTAGTGGGGTACCGCAAGGTTCTGTGCTGGGGCCCCAGCTGTTTACATTGTACATTAATGATTTAGACGAGGGGATTAAATGTAGTATCTCCAAATTTGCGGATGACACTAAGTTGGGTGGCAGTGTGAGCTGCGAGGAGGATGCTATGAGGCTGCAGAGTGACTTGGATAGGTTAGGTGAGTGGGCAAATGAATGGCAGATGAAGTATAATGTGGATAAATGTGAGGTTATCCACTTTGGTGGTAAAAACAGAGAGACAGACTATTATCTGAATGGTGACAGATTAGGAAAAGGGAAGGTGCAACGAGACCTGGGTGTCATGGTACATCAGTCATTGAAGGTTGGCATGCAGGTACAGCAGGCGGTTAAGAAAGCAAATGGCATGTTGGCCTTCATAGCGAGGGGATTTGAGTACAGGGGCAGGGAGGTGTTGCTACAGTTGTACAGGGCCTTGGTGAGGCCACACTTGGAGTATTGTGTACAGTTTTGGTCTCCTAACTTGAGGAAGGACATTCTTGCTATTGAGGGAGTGCAGCGAAGATTCACCAGACTGATTCCCGGGATGGTGGGACTGACCTATCAAGAAAGACTGGATCAACTGGGCTTGTATTCACTGGAGTTCAGAAGAATGAGAGGGGACCTCATAGAAACGTTTAAAATTCTGACGGGTTTAGACAGGTTAGATGCAGGAAGAATGTTCCCAATGTTGGGGAAGTCCAGAACCAGGAGTCACAGTCTAAGGATAAGGGGTAAGCCATTTAGGACCGAGATGAGGAGAAACTTCTTCACCCAGAGAGTGGTGAACCTGTGGAATTCTCGACCACAGAAAGTAGTTGAGGCCAATTCACTAAATATATTCAAAAGGGAGTTAGATGAAGTCCTTACTACTCGGGGATCAAGGGGTATGGCGAGAAAGCAGGAAGGGGGTACTGAAGTTTCATGTTCAGCCATGAACTCATTGAATGGCGGTGCAGGCTAGAAGGGCTGAATGGCCTGCTCCAGCACCTATTTTCTATGTTTCTATGTTTCTATGTTCACTGTACAACTCGCTCAGTACAACTCCCTCTGTAGAACTCTCTCACTGTACAACACCCTCTGTACAACTCCCTCACTGTACAACTCACTCACTGTACAACTCCATCTGTACAACTCCCTCACTGTACAACTCCCTCACTGTACAAATCACTCATTGGACAACTCCCTCACTGTACAACTCTCTCACTGTACATCTCCCTCTGTACAACTCACTCACTGTACAACTCCCTCACTGTACAATTCCCTCCGTACAACTGCTTCACTGTACAACTCCCTCACTGTACAATTCCCTCCGTACAACTGCTTCACTGTACAACTCGCTCGGTACAACTCCCCCTGTACAACTCTCTCACTGTACAACGGCCTCTGTACAATTCTCTCACAGAACAACTTCCTCACTGTACAACTCCCTCACTGTACAGCTCCCTCGGTACAACTCCCTCTGTACAAATCTCTTCCTGTACAACGCCCTCTGTACAACTCCCTCACTTTACAACTCCCATAATGTACAACTCCCTCGCTGTACAACTCTCTCACTGTACAACTCCCTCACTGTACAACACCCTCTGTACAACTCGCTCACTTTTCAAATCCCTCGCTGTACAACTCCCTCACTGTACAACTCCCTCTGCACAACTCGCTCACTGTACAACTCCCTCACCGTACAACTCCCTCTATGCAACTCCCTCACTCTACAGCTCCCTCATTGGACAACTCCCTCTGTACAACTCTCTCACCGTACAACTCCCTCACTATACAACTGACTCAATGTAAAAATCCCTCACTGTATAACTCCCTCACTGTACAACTCCCTCACTGTACAACTCCCGCACTGTGCAAACCAGTCACTGTACAAATCTCGCTATACAGCTCCCTCACTGTACAACTCCCTCAATGTACAATTCCCTCCGTACAACTGCCTCACTGTACAACTCCCTTGGTACAACTCCCTCTGTACAACTGCTCACGGTACAATGCCCTCTGTACAACTCCCTCACTGTACAACTCCCTCACTGTACAACTCCCTCACTGTACAATTCCCTCCGTACAACTGCTTCACTGTACAACTCGCTCGGTACAACTCCCTCTGTACAACTCTCTCACTGTACAACCCGCTCTGTACAACTCCCTCACTGTACAACTCACTCACTGTACAACTCCATCTGTACAATTCCCTCACTGTACAACTCCCTCACTGTACAACTCCCTCAATTTACAACTCCCTCACCGTACAAACCTCTCACTTTACAACATCCTCTGTACAACTCCCTCACTGCACAATTCTCTCAGTGTACTATTCTCTCACTGTACAACTCCCTCAGTGTACAAATCCCTCACTGTATAAATCCCTCATTGTACAACTCCCTCTGTACAACTCCCTCTGTACAACTCCCTCACTGTACAACTCTCTCACTGTACAGCTCCCTCTGTACAACTCCCTCACTGTACAACTCCCTCACTGTGCAACTCCCTCATTGTACAACTCCCTCACTGTACAACTCTCTCACTGTACATCTCCCTCTGTACAACTCACTCACTGTACACCTCCCTCACTGTACAATTCCCTCCGTACAACTGCTTCACTGTACAACTTGCTCGGTACAACTCCCCCTGTACAACTCCCTCACTGTACAACTCTCTCACTGTACAGCTCCCTCTGTACAACTCCCTCACTGTACAACTCCCTCACTGTGCAACTCCCTCATTGTACAACTCCCTCACTGTACAACTCTCTCACTGTACATCTCCCTCTGTACAACTCACTCACTGTACACCTCCCTCACTGTACAATTCCCTCCGTACAACTGCTTCACTGTACAACTTGCTCGGTACAACTCCCCCTGTACAACTCCCTCACTGTACAAATGCCTCACTGTACAGCTCCCTCAGTACAACTCCCTCTGTACAACTCTCTTCCTGTACAACGCCCTCTGTACAACTCCCTCATTTTACAAGTCATACACTGGACAACTCCCTCGCTGTACAACTCTCTCACTGTACAACTCCCTCTGCACAACTCCCTCACTGTACAACTCCCTCACTGTACAATTCCCTCCGTACAACTGCTTCACTGTACAACTCGGTCGGTACAACTCCCTCTGTACAACTCTCTCACTGTACAACGCCCTCTGTACAACTCACTCACTGTACAACTCCCTCACTGTACAACTCTCGCACTGTACAACTCCCTCTGTACAACTCCCTCATTGTACAACTCCCTCACTGCACAACTCCCTCTGTACAACTCCCTCTGTACAACTCCCTCACTGTACAACTCCCTCACTGTACAACTCTCTCAAAGTACAACTACCTCACTGTCCAACTCCCTCACTGTACAACTCCCTCACTGTACAACTCCCTCACTGTACAATTCCTTCACTGTACAACTCCCTCTGGACAACTCTCTCACTGTACAACTCTCTCACTGCAAAACTCCCTCACTGTACAACTCCCTCACTGTACTACTCCATCAATTTACAACTCCCGCACCGTACAAAGCTCTCACTTTACAACTCCCTCTGTCCAACTCCCTCACTGCACAATTCCCTCACTGTACAACTCCCTCACGGTACAACTCCCGCACTGTACAACTCCCTCTGAACACCTCCCTCACTGTACAACTCCCTCACTGTACAACTCCCTAACTGTACAACACCCTCTGTACAACTCGCTCACTTTTCAAATCCCTCACTGTACAACTCGCTCACTGTACAACTTCTTCTGTACAACTCCCTCACTGCACAACTCCCTCACTGCACAAACCTCTCACTGTACAACACTCTCACTGTACAACTCTCTCACTGTACAACTGCCTCACTATACAACTCTCTCTGTACAACTCCCTCACAGTACAACACCCTCACTGTTCAACTCCCTCTGTACAACTCGCTCACTGTACAACTCCCTCATTCTACAGCTGCCTCATTGGACAATTCCCTCTGTACAACGCTCTCACCGTACAACTCCCTCACTATACAACTGACTCAATGTAAAACTCCCTCACTGTACAACTCCCTCACTGTACAATTCCCTCCGTGCAACTGCTTCACTGCACAACTCGCTTGGTACAACTCCCTCTGTACAACTCTCTCACTGTACAACGCCCTCTGTACAACGCCCTCTGTACAACTCCCTCACTGAACAAAACACTCACTGTACAACTCTCTCACTGTACAACTCCCTCACTAAAACTCGCTCACTGTGCAACTCCCTCTGTACAACTGCTTCACTGTACAACTCTCTCAGTGGACAACTCCCTCACTGTACAACTCCCTCACTGTACAACGCCCTCTGTACAACTCGCTCACTGCACAACTCCCTCACTGTACAAATCCCTCACTGTACAACTCTCTCACTGCACAACTCCCTCACTGTACAACTCCCTCACTGTACAACTCCCTCATTGTACAACTCCCTCTGTACAACTCCCTCTGTACAACTCCCTCACTGTACAAATCCCTCACTATACAACTCCCTCACTGTACAATTCTCTCACTGTACAACACCCTCTGTAATACTTACTCACTGTACAACTCCCTCACTGTACAACTCCCTCACTGTACAATTCTCTCACTGTACAACTCCCTCACTGTACAACTGCCTCACTGTACAATTCCCTCCGTACAACTGCCTCACTGTACAACTCCCTCGTTACAACTCCCTCTGTACATCTCTCTTCCTGTACAACGCTCTCTGTACAACTCCCTCACTCTACAACTCTCCCTCTGTACAACTCCCTCTGTACAACTCCCTCACTGTACAATTCCCTCATTGTACAACTCCCTCACTGTACAACTCTCTCACTGTACAACTCCCTCTGTACAACTCCCTCTGTACAACTCCCTCTGTACAACTCCCTCACTGTACAATTCCCTCACTGTACAACTCTCTCAATGTACAACTCCCTCACTGTACAACTCCCTCTGTACAACTCCCTCACTATACATCTCCCTCATTGTGCAATTCCTTCACTGTACAACTCCCTCTGTACTACTCTCTCACTGTATAACTCTCTCACTGTAAAATTCCCTCACTGTACAACTCCCTCACTGTACAACTCACTCAATTTACAAGTCCCTCACCGTACAAACCTCTCACTTTACAACTCCCTCTGTACAACTCCCTCACTGCACAATTCCCTCAGTGTACTATTCTCTCACTGTACAACTCCCTCAGTGTACGAATCCCTTACTGTACAAATCCCTCATTGTACAACTCCCTCTGTACAACTCCCTCTGTACAACTCCCTCACTGTACAACTCTCTCATTGTACAACTCCCTCTGTACAACTCCGTCACTGTATAACTCCCTCACTGTACAAATCCCTCATTGTACAACTCCCTCACTTTACAACTCTCTCACTGTACATCTCCCTCTGTACAACTCACTCACTGTACAACTCCCTCACTGTACAATTCCCTCCGTACAACTGCTTCACTGTACAACTCGCTCGGTACAACTCCCCCTGTACAAATCTCTCACTGTACAACGCCCTCTGTACAACTCCCTCACTGTACAACTCCCTCACTGTACAACTACCTCACTGTACAGCTCCCTTGGTACAACTCCCTCTGTACAACTCCCTCACTTTACAACTCTCTCACTGCACAACTCCCTCACTGTACAACTCCCTCACTGTACAACTCCCTCATTGTACAACTCCCTCTGTACAACTCCCTCTGTACAACTCTCTCACTGTACAAATCCCTCACTATACATCTCCCTCACTGTACAACTCTCTCACTGTACAACTCCCTCACTGTACAACTGCCTCACTGTACAATTCCCTCCGTACAACTCCCTCACTGTACAACTCTCTCGTTACAACTCCCTCTCTACATCTCTCTTCCTGTACAACGCCTTCAGTACAACTCCCTCACTGTACAAGTCTCTCACTGTACAACTCCCTCTGTACAACTCCCTGCTGTACAACTGCCTCACTGTACAATTCCCTCCGTACAACTGCCTCACTGTACAACTCCCTCGTTACAACTCCCTCTGTACATCTCTCTTCCTGCACAACGCCTTCTGTACAACTCTCTCACTCTACAACTCTCCCTCTGTACAACTCCCTCTGTACAACTCCCTCACTGTACAATTCCCTCATTGTATAACTCCCTCACTGTACAAGTCTCTCACTGTACAACTCCCTCTGTACAACTCCCACACTGTACAACTCCCTCACTGTACAAATCTCTCACTGTACAAATCCCTCACTGTACAACTCCCTCACTGTACAATTCCCTCTTTACAACTCCCTCTGTACAACTCCCTCTGTACAACTCCCTCACTGTACAACTCCCTCACTATGCAACTCCCTCACTGAACAACTCTCTCACTGTACAACTCCCTCTGTACACCTCCCTCACTGTACAACTCCCTCACTGTACAACTCGCTCACTGTACAACTCCCATTGTACAACTCCCTCACTGTGCAACTCCCTCACTGTACAACTCCCTCTGTACAACTCCCTCTGTACAACTCCCTCACTGTACAAATCCCTCACTGTACAACTTCCTCACTGTACAACTCCCTAACTGTACAACACCCTCTGTACAACTCGCTCACTTTTCAAATTGCTCACTGTACAACTCGCTCACTGTACAACTCCCTCTGTACAACTCCCTCACTGCACAACTCCCTCATTGTACAAATCTCTCACTACAATCCTCTCACTGTACAAATCTCTCGCTATACAACTGCCTCACTATAAAACTCCCTCACTGTACAACTCCCTCACTGTACAACTCCCTCTGTACAACTCTCTCATTGTACAACTCCCTCTGTACAACTCCGTCACTGTATAACTCCCTCACTGTACAAATCCCTCGTTGTACAACTCCCTCACTTTACAACTCTCTCACTGTACATCTCCCTCTGTACAACTCACTCACTGTACAACTCCCTCACTGTACAATTCCCTCCGTACAACTGCTTCACTGTACAACTCGCTCGGTACAACTCCCCCTGTACAACTCTCTCACTGTACAACACCCTCTGTACAACTCCCTCACTGTACAACTCCCTCACTGTACAACTGCCTCACGGTACAGCTCCCTTGGTACAACTCCCTCTGTACAACTCTCTCACTGTACAAATCCCTCACTGTACAACTCCCTCACTGTACAACTCCCTCATTGTACAACTCCCTCTGTACAACTCCCTCTGTACAACTCTCTCACTGTACAAATCCCTCACTATACATCTCTCTCACTGTACAACTCTCTCACTGTACAACTCCCTCACTGTACAACTGCCTCACTGTACAATTCCCTCCGTACAACTGCCTCAATGTACAACTCTCTCGTTACAACTCCCTCTGTACATCTCTCTTCCTGTACAACGCCTTCTGTACAACTCCCTCACTGTACAACTTTCTCACTGTACAACTCCCTCTGTACAACTCCCTGCTGTACAACTGCCTCACTGTACAATTCCCTCCGTACAACTGCCTCACTGTACAACTCCCTCGTTAGAACTCCCTCTGTACATCTCTCTTCCTGTACAACGCCTTCTGTACAACTCCCTCACTCTACAACTCTCCCTCTGTACAACTCCCTCTGTACAACTCCCTCACTGTACAATTTCCTCATTGTATAACTCCCTCACTGTACAACTCTCTCACTGTACAACTCCCTCTGTACAACTCACTCACAGTACAAATCCTTCACTGTACAATTCCCTCCGTACAATTGCTTCACTGTACAACTCGCTCGGTACAACTCCCCCTGTACAACTCTCTCATTGTACTACGCCCTCTGTACAACTCTCTCACTGTACAACTCCCTCACTTTACAACTGCCTCACTGTACAGCTCCCTCGGTACAACTCCCTCTGTACAACTCTCTTCCTGTACAACGCCCTCTGTACAACTCCCTCACTGTACAACTCCCTCGCTGTACTACTCCCTCACTGTACAACTCCCTCTGTAGAACTCTCTCACTGTAATACTCCCAAACTGTACAACTCGCTCACTGTACAACTCCCTCACTGTACAACTCCCTAACTGTACAACACCCTCTGTACAACTCGCTCACTGCACAACTCCCTCATTGTACAAATCTCTCACTACAACACTCTCACTGTACAACTCTCTCGCTGTACAACTGCCGCACTATACAACTCCCTCACTGTACAACTCCCTCACTGTACAACTCCCTCACTGTACAACTCCCTCTGTACAACTCGCTCACTGGACAACTCCCTCACTGTACAACTCCCTCTATGCAACTCCCTCACTGCACAACTCCCTCACTGTACAAATCCCTCACTGTACAACTCTCTCACTGTACAACTGCCTCACTATACAACTCTCTCTGTACAACTCCCTCACAGTACAACACCCTCACTGTTCAACTCCCTCTGTACAACTCGCTCACTGTACAACTCCCTCATTCTACAGCTGCCTCATTGGACAACTCCCTCTGTACAACTCTCTCACCGTACAACTCCCTCACTATACAACTGACTCAATGTAAAACTCCCTCACTGTACAACTCCCTCACTGTACAATTCCCTCCGTGCAACTGCTTCACTGCACAACTCGCTTGGTACAACTCCCTCTGTACAACTCTCTCACTGTACAACGCCCTCTGTACAACGCCCTCTGTACAACGCCCTCTGTACAACTCCCTCACTGAACAAAACACTCACTGTACAACTCTCTCACTGTACAACTCCCTCACTAAAACTCGCTCACTGTGCAACTCCCTCTGTACAACTGCTTCACTGTACAACTCTCTCAGTGGACAACTCCCTCACTGTACAACTCCCTCACTGTACAACGCCCTCTGTACAACTCGCTCACTGCACAACTCCCTCACTGTACAAATCCCTCACTGTACAACTCTCTCACTGCACAACTCCCTCACTGTACAACTCCCTCACTGTACAACTCCCTCATTGTACAACTCCCTCTGTACAACTCCCTCTGTACAACTCCCTCACTGTACAAATCCCTCACTATACAACTCCCTCACTGTACAATTCTCTCACTGTACAACACCCTCTGTAATACTTACTCACTGTACAACTCCCTCACTGTACAACTCCCTCACTGTACAATTCTCTCACTGTACAACTCCCTCACTGTACAACTGCCTCACTGTACAATTCCCTCCGTACAACTGCCTCACTGTACAACTCCCTCGTTACAACTCCCTCTGTACATCTCTCTTCCTGTACAACGCTCTCTGTACAACTCCCTCACTCTACAACTCTCCCTCTGTACAACTCCCTCTGTACAACTCCCTCACTGTACAATTCCCTCATTGTACAACTCCCTCACTGTACAACTCTCTCACTGTACAACTCCCTCTGTACAACTCCCTCTGTACAACTCCCTCTGTACAACTCCCTCACTGTACAATTCCCTCACTGTACAACTCTCTCAATGTACAACTCCCTCACTGTACAACTCCCTCTGTACAACTCCCTCACTATACATCTCCCTCATTGTGCAATTCCTTCACTGTACAACTCCCTCTGTACTACTCTCTCACTGTATAACTCTCTCACTGTAAAATTCCCTCACTGTACAACTCCCTCACTGTACAACTCACTCAATTTACAAGTCCCTCACCGTACAAACCTCTCACTTTACAACTCCCTCTGTACAACTCCCTCACTGCACAATTCCCTCAGTGTACTATTCTCTCACTGTACAACTCCCTCAGTGTACGAATCCCTTACTGTACAAATCCCTCATTGTACAACTCCCTCTGTACAACTCCCTCTGTACAACTCCCTCACTGTACAACTCTCTCATTGTACAACTCCCTCTGTACAACTCCGTCACTGTATAACTCCCTCACTGTACAAATCCCTCATTGTACAACTCTCTCACCGTACAACTCCCTCTATGCAACTCCCTCACTGCACAACTCCCTCACTGTACAAATCCCTCACTGTACAACTCTCTCACCGTACAACTCCCTCACTATACAACTGACTCAATGTAAAACTCCCTCACTGTAAAACTCCCTCACTGTACAACTCCCTCACTTTACAACTCCCTCTGTACAAATCCCTCACTGTACAACTCCCTCACTGAACAACTCCCTCACTGTACAACTCCCGCTGTACAACTCCCTCTGTACAACTCCCTCACTGTACAACTCCCTCACTGTGCAACTCCCTCTGTACAACTCCCTCACTGTACAGCTCCCTCAATGTACAATTACCTCCGTACAACTGCCACACTGTACAACTCCCTTGGTACAACTCCCTCTGTACAACTGCTCACGGTACAATGCACTCTGTACAACTCCCTCATTGTACAACTCCCTCACTGTACAATTCCCTCCGTACAACTGCTTCACTGTACAACTCGCTCGGTACAACTCCCTCTGTACAACTCTTTCACTGTACAACGCCCTCTGTACAACTCCCTCACTGTGCAACTCACTCACTGTACAACTCCATCTGTACAACTCCCTCACTGTACAACTCTCTCAATTTACAACTCCCTCACCGTACAAACGTCTCACTTTGCAACTCCCTCTGTACAACTCCCTCACTGCACAATTCCCTCAGTGTACTATTCTCTCACTGTACAACTCCCTCACTGTACAAATCCCTCACTGCACAAATCCCTCATTCTACAACTCACTCTGTACAACTCCCTCTGTACAACTCGCTCACTGGACAACTCCCTCACTGTACAACTCCCTCTATGCAACTCCCTCACTGCACAACTCCCTCACTGTACAAATCCCTCACTGTACAACTCTCTCACCGTACAACTCCCTCACTATACAACTGACTCAATGTAAAACTCCCTCACTGTAAAACTCCCTCACTGTACAACTCCCTCACTTTACAACTCCCTCTGTACAAATCCCTCACTGTACAACTCCCTCACTGAACAACTCCCTCACTGTACAACTCCCGCTGTACAACTCCCTCTGTACAACTCCCTCACTGTACAACTCCCTCACTGTGCAACTCCCTCTGTACAACTCCCTCACTGTACAGCTCCCTCAATGTACAATTACCTCCGTACAACTGCCACACTGTACAACTCCCTTGGTACAACTCCCTCTGTACAACTGCTCACGGTACAATGCACTCTGTACAACTCCCTCATTGTACAACTCCCTCACTGTACAATTCCCTCCGTACAACTGCTTCACTGTACAACTCGCTCGGTACAACTCCCTCTGTACAACTCTTTCACTGTACAACGCCCTCTGTACAACTCCCTCACTGTGCAACTCACTCACTGTACAACTCCATCTGTACAACTGCCTCACTGTACAACTCTTTCAATTTACAACTCCCTCACCGTACAAACGTCTCACTTTGCAACTCCCTCTGTACAACTCCCTCACTGCACAATTCCCTCAGTGTACTATTCTCTCACTGTACAACTCCCTCACTGTACAACTCTCTCACTGTACATCTCCCTCTGTACAACTCACTCACAGTACAAATCCCTCACTGTACAATTCCCTCCGTACAATTGCTTCACTGTACAACTCGCTCGGTACAACTCCCCCTGTACAACTCTCTCATTGTACTACGCCCTCTGTACAACTCTCTCACTGTACAACTCCCTCACTTTACAACTGCCTCACTGTACAGCTCCCTCGGTACAACTCCCTCTGTACAACTCTCTTCCTGTACAACGCCCTCTGTACAACTCCCTCACTGTACAACTCCCTCGCTGTACTACTCCCTCACTGTACAACTCCCTCTGTAGAACTCTCTCACTGTAAAACTCCCAAACTGTACAACTCGCTCACTGTACAACTCCCTCACTGTACAACTCCCTAACTGTACAACACCCTCTGTACAACTCGCTCACTGCACAACTCCCTCATTGTACAAATCTCTCACTACAACACTCTCACTGTACAACTCTCTCGCTGTACAACTGCCGCACTATACAACTCCCTCACTGTACAACTCCCTCACTGTACAACTCCCTCACTGTACAACTCCCTCTGTACAACTCGCTCACTGGACAACTCCCTCACTGTACAACTCCCTCTATGCAACTCCCTCACTGCACAACTCCCTCACTGTACAAATCCCTCACTGTACAACTCTCTCACCGTACAACTCCCTCACTATACAACTGACTCAATGTAAAACTCCCTCACTGTAAAACTCCCTCACTGTACAACTCCCTCACTTTACAACTCCCTCTGTACAAATCCCTCACTGTACAACTCCCTCACTGAACAACTCCCTCACTGTACAACTCCCGCTGTACAACTCCCTCTGTACAACTCCCTCACTGTACAACTCCCTCACTGTGCAACTCCCTCTGTACAACTCCCTCACTGTACAGCTCCCTCAATGTACAATTACCTCCGTACAACTGCCACACTGTACAACTCCCTTGGTACAACTCCCTCTGTACAACTGCTCACGGTACAATGCACTCTGTACAACTCCCTCATTGTACAACTCCCTCACTGTACAATTCCCTCCGTACAACTGCTTCACTGTACAACTCGCTCGGTACAACTCCCTCTGTACAACTCTTTCACTGTACAACGCCCTCTGTACAACTCCCTCACTGTGCAACTCACTCACTGTACAACTCCATCTGTACAACTCCCTCACTGTACAACTCTTTCAATTTACAACTCCCTCACCGTACAAACGTCTCACTTTGCAACTCCCTCTGTACAACTCCCTCACTGCACAATTCCCTCAGTGTACTATTCTCTCACTGTACAACTCCCTCACTGTACAAATCCCTCACTGCACAAATCCCTCATTCTATAACTCACTCTGTACAACTCCCTCTGTACAACTCCCTCACTGTACAACTCTCTCACTGTACAACGCCCTCTGTACAACTCCCTCACTGTACAACTCCCTCACTGTACAAATCCCTCATTGTACAACTCCCTCACTGTACAACTCTCTCACTGTACATCTCCCTCTGTACAACTCACTCACAGTACAAATCCCTCACTGTACAATTCCCTCCGTACAATTGCTTCACTGTACAACTCGCTCGGTACAACTCCCCCTGTACAACTCTCTCATTGTACTACGCCCTCTGTACAACTCTCTCACTGTACAACTCCCTCACTTTACAACTGCCTCACTGTACAGCTCCCTCGGTACAACTCCCTCTGTACAACTCTCTTCCTGTACAACGCCCTCTGTACAACTCCCTCACTGTACAACTCCCTCGCTGTACTACTCCCTCACTGTACAACTCCCTCTGTAGAACTCTCTCACTGTAAAACTCCCAAACTGTACAACTCGCTCACTGTACAACTCCCTCACTGTACAACTCCCTAACTGTACAACACCCTCTGTACAACTCGCTCACTGCACAACTCCCTCATTGTACAAATCTCTCACTACAACACTCTCACTGTACAACTCTCTCGCTGTACAACTGCCGCACTATACAACTCCCTCACTGTACAACTCCCTCACTGTACAACTCCCTCACTGTACAACTCCCTCTGTACAACTCGCTCACTGGACAACTCCCTCACTGTACTACTCCCTCTATGCAACTCCCTCACTGTACAACTCCCTCGCTGTACAACTCCCTCACTGTACAACTCCCTAACTGTACAACACCCTCTGTACAACTCGCTCACTGCACAACTCCCTCATTGTACAAATCTCTCACTACAACACTCTCACTGTACAACTCTCTCGCTGTACAACTGCCGCACTATACAACTCCCTCACTGTACAACTCCCTCACTGTACAACTCCCTCTGTACAACTCGCTCACTGGACAACTCCCTCACTGTACAACTCCCTCTATGCAACTCCCTCACTGCACAACTCCCTCACTGTACAAATCCCTCACTGTACAACTCTCTCACCGTACAACTCCCTCACTATACAACTGACTCAATGTAAAACTCCCTCACTGTAAAACTCCCTCACTGTACAACTCCCTCACTTTACAACTCCCTCTGTACAAATCCCTCACTGTACAACTCCCTCACTGAACAACTCCCTCACTGTACAACTCCCGCTGTACAACTCCCTCTGTACAACTCCCTCACTGTACAACTCCCTCACTGTGCAACTCCCTCTGTACAACTCCCTCACTGTACAGCTCCCTCAATGTACAATTACCTCCGTACAACTGCCACACTGTACAACTCCCTTGGTACAACTCCCTCTGTACAACTGCTCACGGTACAATGCACTCTGTACAACTCCCTCATTGTACAACTCCCTCACTGTACAATTCCCTCCGTACAACTGCTTCACTGTACAACTCGCTCGGTACAACTCCCTCTGTACAACTCTTTCACTGTACAACGCCCTCTGTACAACTCCCTCACTGTGCAACTCACTCACTGTACAACTCCATCTGTACAACTCCCTCACTGTACAACTCTCTCAATTTACAACTCCCTCACCGTACAAACGTCTCACTTTGCAACTCCCTCTGTACAACTCCCTCACTGCACAATTCCCTCAGTGTACTATTCTCTCACTGTACAACTCCCTCACTGTACAAATCCCTCACTGCACAAATCCCTCATTCTACAACTCACTCTGTACAACTCCCTCTGTACAACTCCCTCACTGTACAACTCTCTCACTGTACAACGCCCTCTGTACAACTCCCTCACTGTACAACTCCCTCACTGTACAAATCCCTCATTGTACAACTCCCTCACTGTACAACTCTCTCACTGTACATCTCCCTCTGTACAACTCACTCACAGTACAAATCCCTCACTGTACAATTCCCTCCGTACAATTGCTTCACTGTACAACTCGCTCGGTACAACTCCCCCTGTACAACTCTCTCATTGTACTACGCCCTCTGTACAACTCTCTCACTGTACAACTCCCTCACTTTACAACTGCCTCACTGTACAGCTCCCTCGGTACAACTCCCTCTGTACAACTCTCTTCCTGTACAACGCCCTCTGTACAACTCCCTCACTGTACAACTCCCTCGCTGTACTACTCCCTCACTGTACAACTCCCTCTGTAGAACTCTCTCACTGTAAAACTCCCAAACTGTACAACTCGCTCACTGTACAACTCCCTCACTATTCAACTCTCTCACTGAACAACTCTCTCAATGTACAACTCCCTCACTGTACAACTCCGTCTGTACAACTCACTCACTGAATAATTCCCTCACTCTACTATTCTCTCACTGTACAACTCCCTCTGTACAACTCGCTCTGTACAACTCCTTCACTGTACAACTCCCTCATTGTACAACTCCATCTGTACAACTCCCTCACTGTACAACTCCCACACTGTACAACTCGCTCACTGCACAACTCTCTCACTGTGCAACTCCCACACTGTACAACTCGCTCACTGCACAACTCTCTCACTGTACAACTCTCTCACTGTACAAATCCCTCATTGTACAACTCCCTCACTGTACAACTCCCTCACTGTACAAATCCCTCATTGTACAACTCCCTCACTTGTACAACTCGCTCCCTGTTCAACTCTCTCACGGTACAACTTTCTCACTGTACAACTCCCTCACTGTACAACTCTCTCGCTGTACAACTCCCTCACGATACAACTCCCTCACAGTACAACTCCCTCTGTACAACTCCCTCACTGTACAACTCCCTCACTGTACAACTCTCTCCATGTACAACTCCCTCACTGGACAACTCCCTCAATGTAAAACTCCCTCTGTACAACTCTCTCACTGTACAACTCTCTCACTGTACAACTCCCTCACTGTAAAACTCGCTCACTTTACAACTCTCTCACTATATAACTCCCTCTGTACAACTCCCTCTGTAAAACTCCCTCACTGTACAACACCCGCACTGTACAACTTCCACTGTACAGCTCTCTCACTGCACAACTCTCTCACTGTATAACTCCCTCACTGTACAACTCCCTTACTATACAGCTCTCTCACTGTACAACTCCCTCACTGTACAACTCCCTCTGTACAACTCCCTCACTGTACAACTCCCTCTGTACAACTCGCTGACTGTACTACTCTCTCACTGTACAACTCCCTCACTGAACAACTCTCTCAATGTACAACTCCCTCTGTACAACTCCCTCAATGTACAACTCCCTCTGTGCAACTCCCTCACTATACAACTTTCTCGCTGTAGAACTCCCTCACTGTACAACTCCCTCTGTACAACTCTCTCACTGTAAAACTCCCTCACTGTACAGCTCACTCACTGTACAAATTCCTCAATGTACTACTCCCTCAATGTACAACTCCCTCACCGTACAAACCTCTCACTGTACAACTCCCTCTGTACAACTCACTCACTGAATAATTCCCTCACTGTACTACTCTCTCACTTTACAACTCACTCTGTCCAACTCCCTCTGTACAACTCCCTCACTGTACAACTCCCTCTGTACAACTACCTCACTGCACAACTACCTCACTGCACAACTCCCTCATTGTACAACTCCATCTGTACAAATCCCTCACTGTACAACTCTCTCACTTTACAACTCCCTCACTGTACAACTCCCTCACTGTACAAATCCCTCATTGTACAACTCCATCTGTACAACTCCCTCACTGTACAACTCCCTCACTGTACAACTCCCTCTGTACAACTCCCTCACTGTACAACTCCCTCACTGTACAACTCCCTCACTGTACAAATCCCTCATTGTACAACTCCCTCACTGTACAACTCTCTCACTGTACAACTCCCTATACACAAATCCCTCACTGTACAACTCGCTCACTGTACAACTCGCTCCATGTACAACTCTCTCACTGTACAACTCCATATGTACAACTCCCTCAATGTACAACTCCCTCACTGTACAACTCTCTCACTGTACAACTCCCTCAATGTACAACTCCCTCAATGTACAACTCCCTCTGTACAACTCCCTCACTGTACTACTCCCTCACTGTACAACTCCCTCACTGTACTACTCCCTCAATGTACAACTCCCTCACTGTACAACTCTCTCACTGTACAACTCCCTCAATGTACAACTCCCTCAATGTACAACTCCCTCTGTACAACTCCCTCACTGTACTACTCCCTCACTGTACAACTCCCTCACTGTACTACTCCCTCAATGTACAACTCCCTCACCGTACAAACCTCTCACTGTACAACTCCCTCTGTACAACTCACTCACTGAATAATTCCCTCACTGTACTACTCTCTCACTTTACAACTCACTCTGTCCAACTCCCTCTGTACAACTCCCTCACTGTACAACTCCCTCTGTACAACTACCTCACTGCACAACTACCTCACTGCACAACTCCCTCATTGTACAACTCCATCTGTACAAATCCCTCACTGTACAACTCTCTCACTTTACAACTCCCTCACTGTACAACTCCCTCACTGTACAAATCCCTCATTGTACAACTCCATCTGTACAACTCCCTCACTGTACAACTCTCTCAATTTACAACTCCCTCACCGTACAAACGTCTCACTTTGCAACTCCCTCTGTACAACTCCCTCACTGCACAATTCCCTCAGTGTACTATTCTCTCACTGTACAAATCCCTCACTGTACAAATCCCTCACTGCACAAATCCCTCATTCTACAACTCACTCTGTACAACTCCCTCTGTACAACTCCCTCACTGTACAACTCTCTCACTGTACAACGCCCTCTGTACGACTCCCTCACTGTACAACTCCCTCACTGTACAAATCCCTCATTGTACAACTCCCTCACTGTACAACTCTCTCACTGTACATCTCCCTCTGTACAACTCACTCACAGTACAAATCCCTCACTGTACAATTCCCTCTGTACAATTGCTTCACTGTACAACTCGCTCGGTACAACTCCCCCTGTACAACTCTCTCACTGTACTACGCCATCTGTACAACTCTCACTGTTCAACTCCCTCACTTTACAACTGCCTCACTGTACAGCTCCCTCGGTACAACTCCCTCTGTACAACTCTCTTCCTGTACAACGCCCTCTGTACAACTCCCTCACTGTACAACTCCCTCGCTGTACTACTCTCTCACTGTACAACTCCCTCACTACAACTCTCTCACTGTACATCTCCCTCACTGTACAACTCCCTCACTGTACAACTCTCTCACTGTACAAATTGTTCACTGTACAACTCCCTCAATGAATGATTCCCTCACTGTACAACTCTCTCATTGTACATCTCCCTCACTGTACAACTCCCTCACTGTAAAACTCCCTCACTTTACAACTCCCTCACTATGTAACTCCCTCTGTAAAACTCCCTCACTGTACAACACCCGCACTGTACAACTTCCACTGTACAGCTCTCTCACTGCACAACTCTCTCACTGTACAACTCGCTCACTGCACAACTCCCTCATTGTACAAATCTCTCACTACAACACTCTCACTGTACAACTCTCTCGCTGTACAACTGCCGCACTATACAACTCCCTCACTGTACAACTCCCTCACTGTACAACTCCCTCTGTACAACTCGCTCACTGGACAACTCCCTCACTGTACAACTCCCTCTATGCAACTCCCTCACTGCACAACTCCCTCACTGTACAAATCCCTCACTGTACAACTCTCTCATCGTACAACTCCCTCACTATACAACTGACTCAATGTAAAACTCCCTCACTGTAAAACTCCCTCACTGTACAACTCCCTCACTTTACAACTCCCTCTGTACAAATCCCTCACTGTACAACTCCCTCACTGAACAACTCCCTCACTGTACAACTCCCGCTGTACAACTCCCTCTGTACAACTCCCTCACTGTACAACTCCCTCACTGTGCAACTCCCTCTGTACAACTCCCTCACTGTACAGCTCCCTCAATGTACAATTACCTCCGTACAACTGCCACACTGTACAACTCCCTTGGTACAACTCCCTCTGTACAACTGCTCACGGTACAATGCACTCTGTACAACTCCCTCATTGTACAACTCCCTCACTGTACAATTCCCTCCGTACAACTGCTTCACTGTACAACTCGCTCGGTACAACTCCCTCTGTACAACTCTTTCACTGTACAACGCCCTCTGTACAACTCCCTCACTGTGCAACTCACTCACTGTACAACTCCATCTGTACAACTCCCTCACTGTACAACTCTCTCAATTTACAACTCCCTCACCGTACAAACGTCTCACTTTGCAACTCCCTCTGTACAACTCCCTCACTGCACAATTCCCTCAGTGTACTATTCTCTCACTGTACAACTCCCTCACTGTACAAATCCCTCACTGCACAAATCCCTCATTCTACAACTCACTCTGTACAACTCCCTCTGTACAACTCCCTCACTGTACAACTCTCTCACTGTACAACGCCCTCTGTACAACTCCCTCACTGTACAACTCCCTCACTGTACAAATCCCTCATTGTACAACTCCCTCACTGTACAACTCTCTCACTGTACATCTCCCTCTGTACAACTCACTCACAGTACAAATCCCTCACTGTACAATTCCCTCCGTACAATTGCTTCACTGTACAACTCGCTCGGTACAACTCCCCCTGTACAACTCTCTCATTGTACTACGCCCTCTGTACAACTCTCTCACTGTACAACTCCCTCACTTTACAACTGCCTCACTGTACAGCTCCCTCGGTACAACTCCCTCTGTACAACTCTCTTCCTGTACAACGCCCTCTGTACAACTCCCTCACTGTACAACTCCCTCGCTGTACTACTCCCTCACTGTACAACTCCCTCTGTAGAACTCTCTCACTGTAAAACTCCCAAACTGTACAACTCGCTCACTGTACAACTCCCTCACTATTCAACTCTCTCACTGAACAACTCTCTCAATGTACAACTCCCTCACTGTACAACTCCGTCTGTACAACTCACTCACTGAATAATTCCCTCACTCTACTATTCTCTCACTGTACAACTCCCTCTGTACAACTCGCTCTGTACAACTCCTTCACTGTACAACTCCCTCATTGTACAACTCCATCTGTACAACTCCCTCACTGTACAACTCCCACACTGTACAACTCGCTCACTGCACAACTCTCTCACTGTGCAACTCCCACACTGTACAACTCGCTCACTGCACAACTCTCTCACTGTACAACTCTCTCACTGTACAAATCCCTCATTGTACAACTCCCTCACTGTACAACTCCCTCACTGTACAAATCCCTCATTGTACAACTCCCTCACTTGTACAACTCGGTCCCTGTTCAACTCTCTCACGGTACAACTTTCTCACTGTAAAACTCCCTCACTGTACAACTCTCTCGCTGTACAACTCCCTCACGATACAACTCCCTCACAGTACAACTCCCTCTGTACAACTCCCTCACTGTACAACTCCCTCACTGTACAACTCTCTCCATGTACAACTCCCTCACTGGACAACTCCCTCAATGTAAAACTCCCTCTGTACAACTCTCTCACTGTACAACTCTCTCACTGTACAACTCCCTCACTGTAAAACTCGCTCACTTTACAACTCTCTCACTATATAACTCCCTCTGTACAACTCCCTCTGTAAAACTCCCTCACTGTACAACACCCGCACTGTACAACTTCCACTGTACAGCTCTCTCACTGCACAACTCTCTCACTGTATAACTCCCTCACTGTACAACTCCCTTACTATACAGCTCTCTCACTGTACAACTCCCTCACTGTACAACTCCCTCTGTACAACTCCCTCACTGTACAACTCCCTCTGTACAACTCGCTGACTGTACTACTCTCTCACTGTACAACTCCCTCACTGAACAACTCTCTCAATGTACAACTCCCTCTGTACAACTCCCTCAATGTACAACTCCCTCTGTGCAACTCCCTCACTATACAACTTTCTCGCTGTAGAACTCCCTCACTGTACAACTCCCTCTGTACAACTCTCTCACTGTAAAACTCCCTCACTGTACAGCTCACTCACTGTACAAATTCCTCAATGTACTACTCCCTCAATGTACAACTCCCTCACCGTACAAACCTCTCACTGTACAACTCCCTCTGTACAACTCACTCACTGAATAATTCCCTCACTGTACTACTCTCTCACTTTACAACTCACTCTGTCCAACTCCCTCTGTACAACTCCCTCACTGTACAACTCCCTCTGTACAACTACCTCACTGCACAACTACCTCACTGCACAACTCCCTCATTGTACAACTCCATCTGTACAAATCCCTCACTGTACAACTCTCTCACTTTACAACTCCCTCACTGTACAACTCCCTCACTGTACAAATCCCTCATTGTACAACTCCATCTGTACAACTCCCTCACTGTACAACTCCCTCACTGTACAACTCCCTCTGTACAACTCCCTCACTGTACAACTCCCTCACTGTACAACTCCCTCACTGTACAAATCCCTCATTGTACAACTCCCTCACTGTACAACTCTCTCACTGTACAACTCCCTATACACAAATCCCTCACTGTACAACTCGCTCACTGTACAACTCGCTCCATGTACAACTCTCTCACTGTACAACTCTATATGTACAACTCCCTCAATGTACAACTCCCTCACTGTACAACTCTCTCACTGTACAACTCCCTCAATGTACAACTCCCTCAATGTACAACTCCCTCTGTACAACTCCCTCACTGTACTACTCCCTCACTGTACAACTCCCTCACTGTACTACTCCCTCAATGTACAACTCCCTCACTGTACAACTCTCTCACTGTACAACTCCCTCAATGTACAACTCCCTCAATGTACAACTCCCTCTGTACAACTCCCTCACTGTACTACTCCCTCACTGTACAACTCCCTCACTGTACTACTCCCTCAATGTACAACTCCCTCACCGTACAAACCTCTCACTGTACAACTCCCTCTGTACAACTCACTCACTGAATAATTCCCTCACTGTACTACTCTCTCACTTTACAACTCACTCTGTCCAACTCCCTCTGTACAACTCCCTCACTGTACAACTCCCTCTGTACAACTACCTCACTGCACAACTACCTCACTGCACAACTCCCTCATTGTACAACTCCATCTGTACAAATCCCTCACTGTACAACTCTCTCACTTTACAACTCCCTCACTGTACAACTCCCTCACTGTACAAATCCCTCATTGTACAACTCCATCTGTACAACTCCCTCACTGTACAACTCTCTCAATTTACAACTCCCTCACCGTACAAACGTCTCACTTTGCAACTCCCTCTGTACAACTCCCTCACTGCACAATTCCCTCAGTGTACTATTCTCTCACTGTACAAATCCCTCACTGTACAAATCCCTCACTGCACAAATCCCTCATTCTACAACTCACTCTGTACAACTCCCTCTGTACAACTCCCTCACTGTACAACTCTCTCACTGTACAACGCCCTCTGTACGACTCCCTCACTGTACAACTCCCTCACTGTACAAATCCCTCATTGTACAACTCCCTCACTGTACAACTCTCTCACTGTACATCTCCCTCTGTACAACTCACTCACAGTACAAATCCCTCACTGTACAATTCCCTCTGTACAATTGCTTCACTGTACAACTCGCTCGGTACAACTCCCCCTGTACAACTCTCTCACTGTACTACGCCATCTGTACAACTCTCACTGTACAACTCCCTCACTTTACAACTGCCTCACTGTACAGCTCCCTCGGTACAACTCCCTCTGTACAACTCTCTTCCTGTACAACGCCCTCTGTACAACTCCCTCACTGTACAACTCCCTCGCTGTACTACTCTCTCACTGTACAACTCCCTCACTACAACTCTCTCACTGTACATCTCCCTCACTGTACAACTCCCTCACTGTACAACTCTCTCACTGTACAAATTGTTCACTGTACAACTCCCTCAATGAATGATTCCCTCACTGTACAACTCTCTCATTGTACATCTCCCTCACTGTACAACTCCCTCACTGTAAAACTCCCTCACTTTACAACTCCCTCACTATATAACTCCCTCTGTAAAACTCCCTCACTGTACAACACCCGCACTGTACAACTTCCACTGTACAGCTCTCTCACTGCACAACTCTCTCACTGTATAACTCCCTCACTGTACAACTCCCTTACTATACAACTCTCTCACTGTACAACTCCCTCACTGTACAACTCCCTCTGTACAACTCCCTCACTGTACAACTCCCTCTGTACAACTCCCTGACTGTACTACTCTCTCACTGTACAACTCCCTCACTGAACAACTCTCTCAATGTACAACTCCCTCTGTACAACTCCCTCAATGTACAACTCCGTCTGTGCAACTCCCTTACTGTACAACTCGCTTACTGTACAACTCCCTCTGTGCAACTCCCTCACTATACAACTTTCTCGCTGCAGAACTCCCTCACTGTACAACTCCCTCTGTACAACTCTCTCACTGTAAAACTCCCTCACTGTACAGCTCACTCACTGTACAAATTCCTCAATGTACAACTCCCTCAATGTACAACTCCCTCACCGTACATACCTCTCACTGTACAACTCCCTCTGTACAACTCACTCACTGAATAATTCCCTCACTGTACTACTCTCTCACTTTACAACTCACTCTGTCCAACTCCCTCTGTACAACTCCCTCACTGTACAACTCCCTCTGTACAACTACCTCACTGCACAACTACCTCACTGCACAAGTCCCTCATTGTACAACTCCATCTGTACAAATCCCTCACTGTACAACTCTCTCATTTTACAACTCCCTCACTGTACAACTCCCTCACTGTACAAATCCCTCATTGTACAAGTCCCTCACTGCACAACTCTCTCACTGTACAACTCCCTATGCACAAATCCCTCACTGTACAAATCCCTCACTGTACAACTCGCTCACTGCACAACTCTCTCACTGTACAACTCCCTGACTATAAAAATCCCTCACTGTACAACTCTCACTGCATAAATCCCTTTTTACAACTTCCTCTGTACAACTCCCTCACTGTACAACTCCCTCACTGTACAAATCCCTCATTGTACAACTCCCTCTGTACAACTCCCTCACTGTACAACTCCCTCACTGTACAACTCCCTCACTGTGCAACTTGTTCACTGTGCAACTCGCTCCATGTACAACTCCCTCTGTACAACTCCCTCTGTACAACTCCCTCACTGTACAACTCCCTCACTGTACAACTCCCTCTGTACAACTACCTCACTGCACAACTCCCTCATTGTACAACTCCCACACTGTACAACTCCCTCTGAACAACTCACTCTGGGCAACTCCCTCACTGTACAACTCTCTCACTGTACAACTCACTCTGTACAACTCCCTCACTGTACAACTCCCTCACTGTACAAATCCCTCATTGTACAAATCCCTCACTGTACAACTCTCTCACTGTACAACTCCCTGTGCACAAATCCCTCACTGTACAACTCCCTCACTGTACAACTCGCTCACTGTACAACTCGCTGCATGGACAACTCTCTCACTGTAAAACTCCCTCTGTACAACTCCCTCAATGTACAACTCCCTCTGTACAACTCTCTCACTGTACAACTCCCTAACCGTACAATTCCCTCACTGTACAACTCCCTCTCTGTACAACTCTCTCACTGTACAACTCCCTCACTGTACAACTCTCTCACTCTTCAACTCCCTCACTGAACAACTCCCTCATTGTACTATTCTCTGAGTGTACAACTCCCTCACCGTACAACTCCCTCAATGTACAACTCCCTCAATGTACAACTCCCTCTGTACAACTCCCTCACTGTACAACTCCCTTACTGTACAATTCCCTCTGTACAACTCCCTCACTGTACAACTCTCTAGATGTACAACTCCCTCACTGCACAACTCTCTTACTGTACAACTCCCTATGCACAAATCTCTCACTGTACAACTCCCTCACTGTACAACTCCCTCACTGTACAACTCGCTCCCAGTACAACTCCCTCACTGTACAACTCCCTCACCATACAAACCTCTCACTGTACAACTCCCTCTGTACAACTCCCTCACTGAAAAATTCCCTCACTGTACTACTCTCTCACTGTACAACTCCCTCTGTAAAACTCCCTCATTGTACAACTCCCTCTGTACAACTCCCTCTGTACAACTCCTTCACCGTACATACCTCTCACTGTACAACTCCCTCTGTACAATTCCCTCACTGAATAATTCCCTCACTGTACTACTCTCTCACTGTACAACTCCCTCTGTAAAACTCCCTCACTGTACAACTCAATTTGTACAACTCCCTCACTGTACAACTACCTCACTGTACAACTCGCTCCCTGTACAACTCTCTCACTGTACAACTCCCTCTGTACAACTCCCTCAATGTACAACTCCCTCTGTACAACTCTCTCACTGTACAACTCCCTCACCGTACAACTCTCTCACTGTACAACTCCCTCACTGTACAAATCACTCAATGTACAACGTCCTCAATGTACAACTCCCTCACCATACAAACCTCTCACTGTACAACTCCCTCTGTACAACTCCCTCACTGAATAATTCCCTCACTGTACTACTCTCTCACTGTACAACTCCCTCTGTACAACTCCCTCTGTACAACTCCCTCACTGTACAACTCCCTCACTGTACAATTCCCTCTGTACAACTACCTCACTGCACAACTCCCTCATTGTACAACTCCATCTGCACAACTCCCTCACTGTACAACTCCCACACTGTACAACTCGCTCACTGCACAACTCTCTCACTGTGCAACTCCCTGACTATACAAATCCCTCACTGTACAACTCTCAACTGTATAAATATCTCTGTACAACTCCCTCTGTACAACTCCCTCACTGTACAACTCCCTCACTGTACAAATCCCTCATTGTACAACTCCCTCTGGACAACTCCCTCTGTACAACTCCCTCACTGTACAACTCTCTCACTGTACAATTACCTCTGTACAACTCCTTGACTATACAAATCCCTCACTGTACAACTCTCAACTGTATAAATATCTCTGTACAACTCCCTCTGTACAACTCCCTCACTGTACAACTCCCTCACTGTACAAATCCCTCATTGTACAACTCCCTCTGGACAACTCCCTCTGTACAACTCCCTCACTGTACAACTCTCTCACTGTACAACTCCCTCTGTGCAACTCCCTCACTGTACAACTCTCTCACTGTACAACTCCATCACTGTACAACTCCCTCTGTACAACTCCCTGACTATACAAATCCCTCACTGTACAGCTCTCTCACTGTATAAATCCCTCTGTACAACTCCCTCTGTACAACTCCCTCACTGTACAATTCCCTCACTGTACAAATCCCTCATTGTACAACTCCCTCTGGACAACTCCCTCTGTACAACTCCCTCACTGTCCAACTCTCTCACTGTACAACTCCCTCTGTACAACTCCCTCACTGTACAACTCCCTCACTGTACAACTCCCTCACTGTACAAATCCCTCATTGTACAACTCCCTCACTGTACAACTCTCTCACTGTACAACTCCCTATACACAAATCCCTCACTGTACAACTCGCTCACTGTACAACTCGCTCCATGTACAACTCTCTCACTGTACAACTCCATATGTACAACTCCCTCAATGTACAACTCCCTCACTGTACAACTCTCTCACTGTACAACTCCCTCAATGTACAACTCCCTCAATGTACAACTCCCTCTGTACAACTCCCTCACTGTACTACTCCCTCACTGTACAACTCCCTCACTGTACTACTCCCTCAATGTACAACTCCCTCACTGTACAACTCTCTCACTGTACAACTCCCTCAATGTACAACTCCCTCAATGTACAACTCCCTCTGTACAACTCCCTCACTGTACTACTCCCTCACTGTACAACTCCCTCACTGTACTACTCCCTCAATGTACAACTCCCTCACCGTACAAACCTCTCACTGTACAACTCCGTCTGTACAACTCACTCACTGAATAATTCCCTCACTGTACTACTCTCTCACTTTACAACTCACTCTGTCCAACTCCCTCTGTACAACTCCCTCACTGTACAACTCCCTCTGTACAACTACCTCACTGCACAACTACCTCACTGCACAACTCCCTCATTGTACAACTCCATCTGTACAAATCCCTCACTGTACAACTCTCTCACTTTACAACTCCCTCACTGTACAACTCCCTCACTGTACAAATCCCTCATTGTACAACTCCATCTGTACAACTCCCTCACTGTACAACTCTCTCAATTTACAACTCCCTCACCGTACAAACGTCTCACTTTGCAACTCCCTCTGTACAACTCCCTCACTGCACAATTCCCTCAGTGTACTATTCTCTCACTGTACAAATCCCTCACTGTACAAATCCCTCACTGCACAAATCCCTCATTCTACAACTCACTCTGTACAACTCCCTCTGTACAACTCCCTCACTGTACAACTCTCTCACTGTACAACGCCCTCTGTACGACTCCCTCACTGTACAACTCCCTCACTGTACAAATCCCTCATTGTACAACTCCCTCACTGTACAACTCTCTCACTGTACATCTCCCTCTGTACAACTCACTCACAGTACAAATCCCTCACTGTACAATTCCCTCTGTACAATTGCTTCACTGTACAACTCGCTCGGTACAACTCCCCCTGTACAACTCTCTCACTGTACTACGCCATCTGTACAACTCTCACTGTACAACTCCCTCACTTTACAACTGCCTCACTGTACAGCTCCCTCGGTACAACTCCCTCTGTACAACTCTCTTCCTGTACAACGCCCTCTGTACAACTCCCTCACTGTACAACTCCCTCGCTGTACTACTCTCTCACTGTACAACTCCCTCACTACAACCCTCTCACTGTACATCTCCCTCACTGTACAACTCCCTCACTGTACAACTCTCTCACTGTACAAATTGTTCACTGTACAACTCCCTCAATGAATGATTCCCTCACTGTACAACTCTCTCATTGTACATCTCCCTCACTGTACAACTCCCTCACTGTACAAATCCCTCACTGTACAACTCCCTCTGTACAACTGCCTCACTGCACAACTACCTCACTGCACAAGTCCCTCATTGTACAACTCCATCTGTACAAATCCCTCACTGTACAACTCTCTCATTTTACAACTCCCTCACTGTACAACTCCCTCACTGTACAAATCCCTCATTGTACAAGTCCCTCACTGCACAACTCTCTCACTGTACAACTCCCTATGCACAAATCCCTCACTGTACAAATCCCTCACTGTACAACTCGCTCACTGCACAACTCTCTCACTGTACAACTCCCTGACTATAAAAATCCCTCACTGTACAACTCTCACTGCATAAATCCCTTTTTACAACTTCCTCTGTACAACTCCCTCACTGTACAACTCCCTCACTGTACAAATCCCTCATTGTACAACTCCCTCTGTACAACTCCCTCACTGTACAACTCCCTCACTGTACAACTCCCTCACTGTGCAACTTGTTCACTGTGCAACTCGCTCCATGTACAACTCCCTCTGTACAACTCCCTCTGTACAACTCCCTCACTGTACAACTCCCTCACTGTACAACTCCCTCTGTACAACTACCTCACTGCACAACTCCCTCATTGTACAACTCCCACACTGTACAACTCCCTCTGAACAACTCACTCTGGGCAACTCCCTCACTGTACAACTCTCTCACTGTACAACTCACTCTGTACAACTCCCTCACTGTACAACTCCCTCACTGTACAAATCCCTCATTGTACAAATCCCTCACTGTACAACTCTCTCACTGTACAACTCCCTGTGCACAAATCCCTCACTGTACAACTCCCTCTGTACAACTCACTCACTGAATAATTCCCTCACTGTACTACTCTCTCACTTTACAACTCACTCTGTCCAACTCCCTCTGTACAACTCCCTCACTGTACAACTCCCTCTGTACAACTACCTCACTGCACAACTACCTCACTGCACAACTCCCTCATTGTACAACTCCATCTGTACAAATCCCTCACTGTACAACTCTCTCACTTTACAACTCCCTCACTGTACAACTCCCTCACTGTACAAATCCCTCATTGTACAACTCCATCTGTACAACTCCCTCACTGTACAACTCTCTCAATTTACAACTCCCTCACCGTACAAACGTCTCACTTTGCAACTCCCTCTGTACAACTCCCTCACTGCACAATTCCCTCAGTGTACTATTCTCTCACTGTACAAATCCCTCACTGTACAAATCCCTCACTGCACAAATCCCTCATTCTACAACTCACTCTGTACAACTCCCTCTGTACAACTCCCTCACTGTACAACTCTCTCACTGTACAACGCCCTCTGTACGACTCCCTCACTGTACAACTCCCTCACTGTACAAATCCCTCATTGTACAACTCCCTCACTGTACAACTCTCTCACTGTACATCTCCCTCTGTACAACTCACTCACAGTACAAATCCCTCACTGTACAATTCCCTCTGTACAATTGCTTCACTGTACAACTCGCTCGGTACAACTCCCCCTGTACAACTCTCTCACTGTACTACGCCATCTGTACAACTCTCACTGTACAACTCCCTCACTTTACAACTGCCTCACTGTACAGCTCCCTCGGTACAACTCCCTCTGTACAACTCTCTTCCTGTACAACGCCCTCTGTACAACTCCCTCACTGTACAACTCCCTCGCTGTACTACTCTCTCACTGTACAACTCCCTCACTACAACCCTCTCACTGTACATCTCCCTCACTGTACAACTCCCTCACTGTACAACTCTCTCACTGTACAAATTGTTCACTGTACAACTCCCTCAATGAATGATTCCCTCACTGTACAACTCTCTCATTGTACATCTCCCTCACTGTACAACTCCCTCACTGTACAAATCCCTCACTGTACAACTCCCTCTGTACAACTGCCTCACTGCACAACTACCTCACTGCACAAGTCCCTCATTGTACAACTCCATCTGTACAAATCCCTCACTGTACAACTCTCTCATTTTACAACTCCCTCACTGTACAACTCCCTCACTGTACAAATCCCTCATTGTACAAGTCCCTCACTGCACAACTCTCTCACTGTACAACTCCCTATGCACAAATCCCTCACTGTACAAATCCCTCACTGTACAACTCGCTCACTGCACAACTCTCTCACTGTACAACTCCCTGACTATAAAAATCCCTCACTGTACAACTCTCACTGCATAAATCCCTTTTTACAACTTCCTCTGTACAACTCCCTCACTGTACAACTCCCTCACTGTACAAATCCCTCATTGTACAACTCCCTCTGTACAACTCCCTCACTGTACAACTCCCTCACTGTACAACTCCCTCACTGTGCAACTTGTTCACTGTGCAACTCGCTCCATGTACAACTCCCTCTGTACAACTCCCTCTGTACAACTCCCTCACTGTACAACTCCCTCACTGTACAACTCCCTCTGTACAACTACCTCACTGCACAACTCCCTCATTGTACAACTCCCACACTGTACAACTCCCTCTGAACAACTCACTCTGGGCAACTCCCTCACTGTACAACTCTCTCACTGTACAACTCACTCTGTACAACTCCCTCACTGTACAACTCCCTCACTGTACAAATCCCTCATTGTACAAATCCCTCACTGTACAACTCTCTCACTGTACAACTCCCTGTGCACAAATCCCTCACTGTACAACTCCCTCACTGTACAACTCGCTCACTGTACAACTCGCTGCATGGACAACTCTCTCACTGTAAAACTCCCTCTGTATAACTCCCTCAATGTACAACTCCCTCTGTACAACTCTCTCACTGTACAACTCCCTAACCGTACAATTCCCTCACTGTACAACTCCCTCTCTGTACAACTCTCTCACTGTACAACTCCCTCACTGTACAACTCTCTCACTCTTCAACTCCCTCACTGAACAACTCCCTCATTGTACTATTCTCTGAGTGTACAACTCCCTCACCGTACAACTCCCTCAATGTACAACTCCCTCAATGTACAACTCCCTCTGTACAACTCCCTCACTGTACAACTCCCTTACTGTACAATTCCTTCTGTACAACTCCCTCACTGTACAACTCTCTAGATGTACAACTCCCTCACTGCACAACTCTCTTACTGTACAACTCCCTATGCACAAATCTCTCACTGTACAACTCCCTCACTGTACAACTCCCTCACTGTACAACTCGCTCCCAGTACAACTCCCTCACTGTACAACTCCCTCACCATACAAACCTCTCACTGTACAACTCCCTCTGTACAACTCCCTCACTGAATAATTCCCTCACTGTACTACTCTCTCACTGTACAACTCCCTCTGTAAAACTCCCTCATTGTACAACTCCCTCTGTACAACTCCCTCTGTACAACTCCTTCACCGTACATACCTCTCACTGTACAACTCCCTCTGTACAACTCCCTCACTGAATAATTCCCTCACTGTACTACTCTCTCACTGTACAACTCCCTCTGTAAAACTCCCTCACTGTACAACTCAATTTGTACAACTCCCTCACTGTACAACTACCTCACTGTACAACTCGCTCCCTGTACAACTCTCTCACTGTACAACTCCCTCTGTACAACTCCCTCAATGTACAACTCCCTCTGTACAACTCTCTCACTGTACAACTCCCTCACCGTACAACTCTCTCACTGTACAACTCCCTCACTGTACAAATCACTCAATGTACAACGTCCTCAATGTACAACTCCCTCACCATACAAACCTCTCACTGTACAACTCCCTCTGTACAACTCCCTCACTGAATAATTCGCTCACTGTACTACTCTCTCACTGTACAACTCCCTCTGTACAACTCCCTCTGTACAACTCCCTCACTGTACAACTCCCTCACTGTACAATTCCCTCTGTACAACTACCTCACTGCACAACTCCCTCATTGTACAACTCCATCTGCACAACTCCCTCACTGTACAACTCCCACACTGTACAACTCGCTCACTGCACAACTCTCTCACTGTGCAACTCCCTGACTATACAAATCCCTCACTGTACAACTCTCAACTGCATAAATATCTCTGTACAACTCCCTCTGTACAACTCCCTCACTGTACAACTCCCTCACTGTACAAATCCCTCATTGTACAACTCCCTCTGGACAACTCCCTCTGTACAACTCCCTCACTGTACAACTCTCTCACTGTACAATTACCTCTGTACAACTCCTTGACTATACAAATCCCTCACTGTACAACTCTCAACTGTATAAATATCTCTGTACAACTCCCTCTGTACAACTCCCTCACTGTACAACTCCCTCACTGTACAAATCCCTCATTGTACAACTCCCTCACTGTACAACTCTCTCACTGTACAACTCCCTCTGTGCAACTCCCTCACTGTACAACTCTCTCACTGTACAACTCCATCACTGTACAACTCCCTCTGTACAACTCCCTGACTATACAAATCCCTCACTGTACAGCTCTCTCACTGTATAAATCCCTCTGTACAACTCCCTCTGTACAACTCCCTCACTGTACAATTCCCTATACACAAATCCCTCACTGTACAACTCGCTCACTGTACAACTCGCTCCATGTACAACTCTCTCACTGTACAACTCCATATGTACAACTCCCTCAATGTACAACTCCCTCACTGTACAACTCTCTCACTGTACAACTCCCTCAATGTACAACTCCCTCAATGTACAACTCCCTCTGTACAACTCCCTCACTGTACTACTCCCTCACTGTACAACTCCCTCACTGTACTACTCCCTCACTGTACAACTCCCTCACTGTACAACTCCCTCTGTACAACTCTCTTGCTGTACAATTCCCTCACTGTACTACTCCCTCTGTACAACTCTCTTGCTGTACAACTCCCTCACTGTACTACTCCCTCTGTACAACTCTCTTGCTGTACAACTCTCTCACTATACAACTCCCTCTGTACAACTCCCTCACTGTACAACTCCCTCACTGTTCAACTCTCTCACTGTTCAACTCTCTAAGTGTACAACTCTCTCACTACACAACTCCGTCTGTACAACTCCCTCACTGTTCAACTCCCTCACCGTACAACTCCCTCACTGTACTACTCCCTCACTGTACAACTCCCTCGCTGTACTACTCACTCACTGTCCAACTCTCTCACTGTACTACTCCCTCACTGTACAACTCCCTCACTGTACAACTCCCTCTGTACAACTCTCTTGCTGTACAACTCCGTCACTGTACAACTCCCTCTGTACAACTCCCTCGCTGCACCACTCCCTCACTGTACAAATCCCTCACTGTACTACACTCACTGTACAACTCCCTCATCGCTAAACTCTCTCACCGCACAGCTCCCTCACCACACAGCTCTCTCACAGCCAACACTCAAGCTAAGCTGTGTAACTGTCTGAAGGTCCTGCGCAGCCCAGGACCAGCTTTTCTAATGGGAGCTTTCCCACGTGCACAGAATTTAGATTGGGCGGCGCAGTCCATTAAAGGGACCATGCACGCAAAGGAGAAAAGTCCAGGGGAACATTGCTGACACCACTGCTCCCGAACCGTACCACCCCAACCCGATGGGTGCTCTTAAACACTGGCTGCCCCCAACCGTTCCACCCTGAGCCACTTTTATTCTATTTTTCATCACCTTAACTCACCTTTCCCAGTCAGCCTCTTTCCTTATTGAAAACAGAGCTGAGTGAGAAGCCAGCACGCAAAAGCAAAACTTGCATTTCATATAACGCCTTCACAACCTCAGGACATCTCAAACGCTTTTGTTTGAAGTGTCGTCGCTGTTGCAATGTAGGAAACGCAGCAGCCAATCTGCGCACAGCAAGCTCCCACAAATAGCAACGTGATAATGACCCGATTATCTGCTTTTAGTGATGTT